>NC_037671.1:36142297-36369740 GCF_003255815.1 Theropithecus gelada
TTTTTTTTTTTTTTTTTTTTTTTTTTTTTTTTTTTTTGAGACGGAGTGTCGCGCTGTCACCCAGGCTGGAGTGCAGTGGCCGGATCTCAGCTCACTGCAAGCTCCGCCTCCCGGGTTCAGGCCATTCTCCTGCCTCCGCCTCCCGAGTAGCTGGGACTACAGGCGTCCGCCACCCCGGCTGGCTAGTTTTTTGTATTTTTTAGTAGAGACGGGGTTTCACCGTGTTAACCAGGATGGTCTCGATCTCCTGACCTCGTGATCCGCCCGTCTCGGCCTCCCAAAGTGCTGGGATTACAGGCTTGAGCCACCGTGCCCGGCAAAGATTATTTTCTTAGGGCAGAAAGCTGGGATCACTGGGTCAAAGATTTGAGCTATTTTTAAAGCTCATAATAATTACTGGGTGAGAATGTTAGTCAGAACACTTTGGGCTGCAAGTGACAGAAAACCAGTTCAAACTGGCTTAAGTAAAAGGGGAAACATGTTGGCTTATGTTGCAGAAAAGGCTAGGGAGGGAAGGCTGCCTGCAGGGTGACCCAGTGTCCTCCAGGCTCTCTCCAGCCCCCTGCACCCCTCTCCACCCCTTAGCTCTGCTTTCTTCTGGATCTGCTTCAGGCTTCCCACATCCTCTCCACATGGCACAAAATGACTCCTGCAGCTCCAGCACTCACCATCTGTATCCATTTCTGGGAATGCTATAACAAATTATAAGAAACTTGGTGGCTTCAAACAACAGAAATTTATTCTCTCACAGTTTTGGAGGCCACAAGTCTGAAATCAAGTTGTCTGCAGGGCCACGTGCCTTCTGAGGACTCCAGGGAAGACGCCGTGCCTTGCCTCTCTCAGCGTCTGGTGCTGTCAGCATGTCTTGACTTGTGGCCACATCTCTCTCTGCTCAGTTTTCACATTGCCTTCTCCTTTGTGTCTAACTTCTCCTCTCTCTGTGTGTAAAGGACACTTGTCATGGCATTCGGGGCCAACCCAAATTATCCAGGATAAGCTTCTCCTCCCAAGATCCTTAACTTAATTACATCTTTTGCTGTATATAAGGCAGTATTTGCTTTTTTGGCAGGTAAGGTAATATTTGCAGGTTCCAAGTATTAAGAAGTACATACATCTTTGGGAGAGAGGTATTTTCTTCAGTCTACCACACCGTCCTTACAGCTCAAATCCCAGAGGACCAGTTCAGGCAAAAGTCTCAGGACAGGGCTCTAATTAGCCAGCTTCCATCATGTGGCCACTATTCGAGAATTGATGCATAATATAGTTTGGCAAGAATGTGGGTGTGTGTGGGAGATAGCCTGGAACGGTTTGCCGGGGGTGAGCCTCAGAAAGCCTCTGAGACAAGGCTGAGGCACTGGGGCTCCATTTAGCCGGTCATGGGGGGATGGGGGGTGTCCAGGGGTGTTCAGCAGGGGAACCCTCCAGGGACAGGAGACAGGGGAGCTGCAGGAGGGCTGAGGGAGGTGGCTGGTGTGGTGATGAAGGTAGGGGAGTGGGTCCGAAGGTAGGAATGACAAGCAAGGGCCACATCTGAGAGAAGTCTCAGGGGACGGAGCAGCAGGTCTCAGAGACTGGGGAGGGGGCTGTGACACAAACAGGGAAGGCCGGAGGAGGCAGTAGTTCGGGGGCAGAGGGAGGAGGAGTCATTCCCTTGGAGACATCCTGAGTTGAGGTGATGGGGATGAATCCTTCATTAGCTTCTGAGGCTCTGTGAGGCTCTGGCCAAGTCGACCCTGATGTCAGGCTCGGCTAAGATCTTCTCCAAGGCAGAGGAGCAGAGAGAGCCTGTCTTGTCTTCCTGACACATTGCGGAACGCAGCCTCCCTTTCCCGGGTCTCCCTGCGGATTGCGTGCCAGGGCAGGCGGGTGTTTGGCCTGGAGTGTGTGCTCCCTCCCACCTCCCCATGCCTCCGGAGTGGCAGCTCCTTCATCTTCCGGGAGCGGGGAGTGGCAGCAGACGAACTATTTAACAAGCAAAAGGGAGAGAGCAGTTCCACAGGCAAGGGTTTCTGCTGAGGGAGCTGCAGCCACAAAGCTGAGCAGCTCCTGGGGCTGGCATCTCTCAACCCCTCAGGCCTGCCCTGGGCTAGCGGTCTGCAGGGAGGGCCCCGTCAGGCAGAACTGAGCCTCAACGAACCTCACCCCAGCCAAGGTTCCCCCAGGGAACCTGCAGCCACAGTGTGTCTCACAACTGTATTTTGAAGAGAGGGACATTCTAGGTACCCTGGTTTTGTTAATACAAGATGCTGGGATCCCCAGAAATTAGCTCAAGGAGAGACGAAAAGACTTCAGGCTCCCCTGAGAGCTGATCAGAGATGGCTGTGCTGACCCAGGGTAGGCGGAGACTGGGAGTGGGTGAGGTCTACCCCACCGCGGGAGCCTCCGCAGCTGCTGGCTGCTCCTGTTATAAGAGGTCCTGTGAGAATGTCGGGAGAGCTGGGCTTCATCTCACAGCCCTTAAGATCCACCCCCACTCCTTTTCCCCAGACAAGCACATGCAGGTGCATATGTGTGCACACACTCAGAGTCACGCACTTTGCTCTTCAGTCCCCACTCCCCTTCCACTGCCCCTCCTGTATTTACACAGCTTTCCCCAGGCCAGGCCTTAACCAAGGGCAGTCAGTCCACACTGGCTGCAAAAGATGGGCCACGTTCGCCTCTGGGGTCTCTTGGGAATCTGGAATTGGGCTCTGAGGTATGTGCTTGGACTCAGCATCCATTCCATGCCTTCTGCTGCTGCAGAGGCTACAAAGCTAACAGCAGTGGGGCTCCCGTGCACCTAGGGTTTCCGTTCGTGAGGTTCTGCTGAATGCAGACACCCACATGAGGCCTGCAGGGCGGAAGAGAGGCAGAGCCAGCTTCTTCATCCGTTAACTATTTGCTGGTGGCAGGTAGGCTCATGGACACACGAATTTTCCTTCATGGCATTCCAATGTCCAGACACCGGCTTTATGGGGCCCAGACATTGTATGGTGGTGACAGCAGCTTCAGATGATGGATGGCAGCTAGAATGGTGTGTCCAGTGGTGGCTCTGATTCCTCCCCTATCTGATGGGGCCAGTTCAGCCGTTTCATACTCATTCCTGGATGCAAGCCTAATGCCGACTGCTACAGCACCTCCAGTGACTTTGTAAGCACCTAATTTCCCATGTTAATTGCCTCTCTGCTTAAAATCCCCACATGCCTTTTGTTTCCTGCACTTAAACCCTGACTGAAACAGATTACAAACGTACTTTGTACAAACAGTTGGACTTTTAGCACTAATCTTACAGGTCATGAGAAGCCCAGGCCAGGGCAGCCAGGAAGGGCTCCACAAAAATGAAATCAGGAGCACAGAGGTCTGCAGAGAGGTCCCCCCTCCACAAACACACACCCCTCCCCTGCAGAGAGGCGCTTTCTTCCTTCCTGATGCTTCCGCATTTGGGGTCCTGGGCCACGGGTAACCTTGTGTGACAGGATAACATATGCGAATGTTAATTCATATTCCACGGCTCCTCTCCATCCCCAACCTTGGCCGCTTCCGTTCAGTAGTCAGCAGGACAGCTCAGCTGCTGTCTCAAGGAAGGGATGACTCAGCATAAAGAGAGAGACAGCAGTCTGTGCTTGGGTTCTGAGTTTCCAAACCCAGGCCTCAAGGGGAAACGGAAATGACTCATGTGGATAAACAGTTTGGTAGCTTGGGGGCATGTGGGATGACAGAGAGCAAGTGTAGCATCTTCCTCCCCTCTTCCACACACACACACAGGTTTCTGGATCCGGAGTTGAGGGAGAGGCAGGGGAAAGTAAGCAGGGTCTGGATAGTTTGGCCTCTGAGAAAGATGAGTCCTGAGGTTACCTGGGAACCTTCAGCTTGGCTCACTCTGCTACCTGATTGGGTTGCTCAAGATCCCAATTCCAAATTCCTTGCATCTAATTGGCATAGCTCATCTTTTCCAGGCAGGTCCCAAGTCAGAGGTCAGGGCCAGGCTATGAGGAGATAGCCTGGCTCAGGTGACCGCCTCTGGCCTAATCAGCCGTGGCCAGGAGCTGCGTCACATGGACTGAGGAATGGGGTGTCAGAGGCTGGGCAGGGCAAAGGCAGGGAGAGTGTTCTCCTAGAACGGGAACAGCTCCTGGCACAGACAGCGAGTCCCTCAAGGCAGGGCCTGCAGGTTATAGGTGTTTTTGCGGCTCCTTCACCTCATCCGTCCATAATGGAGCCACTAAGGTGTCAGTTCCAGGAACTAGGAGTTGAGCCAGATGGAATATTTATTTGCTTTTGAATTCTTCCGTGTTGCAAGAAACGACCACTTTGTTAAGAATGCCAGGTACTCCAGCAGTAAATTTCATGCTCCAGTCTCTGTTAGTGCAGTGCAAGCCTGGGCCTTTCACCTGATTGCACTGTGCCTCAGTTTCCCAATTTATAAACAATACACCTCTTGGGAGGCTTATGTGAAATTCATCAGCATAAAATGCTATGGAAAAGCCTAAAGGAGACCCTACAAATGCAAGGAATGGTCAGTCCTCCTCTTCCCTGTTTCTCTTCCAGCTAGGTCCCTAGTCCCAGGCCCCCATTCCCATGCTATCCTTGGCCCCCTTAGACCCTAGGTGGAGAGAGGAGGAGACCCCTTCACCCCTGGGGCAAGCACAGTGAGGGGCCCAGGCTGGGCAGGGCAGTGAGGTGCTGACGAGCCTTTCCCGTGATGGATGGCCTGCCAGCTGGAGCTGCAGTTCCAATTTGCTCCACATTTAGACAGCGCTTTACCCACAATTCAACTTGTCGGGCCCACAAATCACTCTGCACAGTCAGACCAAGGAGGCAGTGGGGGAGACAGGAGAAAGAGGTCCAGCAGCTCCTGGAGGACCCCAGGCTGGGGAGAGGGGCTGTGGGGTTGGGGTGCACACTATGTAAGGTCTGGCTCCATCCCGGGCCCCCTTTCCCTCCAAGCCCATCTCCTGCAAGCTCTAGCCACTGCAGGGTTCCAGATGGCATGCTCCATTGGGTCCTAGCCTTGTGCCCTCTTCCCAGCTCCCACTTCCCCCTGGAAACAAGAACAAGGAACCCTGCGCTTATTGTCTCTCTGCCCCAGACCATCTTCTGTCCAGCCCACCCAGTGCAGCTCCAGCTGTGTTGCAAGATCTCCAAGGCCTCCCACTGCCTCCCGCTCCTCCATGGGACAGACCCATGCCACTTCCAGACCACAGTAGTTAGGACAAGTCAAACAGTCATTCACTCATCCTTTCACTTATTCCTGCCAAAAACATTGATTGAACATTCACTGTGTCACAACGGTGAGCAAAACCTTGGAGCCCGTAGTCCAGTGACATTAATGAAACAATTAGAGAATTGTACAACTTCAAACCAAGACAGTGGCTGAGGAGAAAAAGATTCTGGGAGCAACGAGAGCATGGAAGTGAGGGGTCTACCAAGGTCTACAGTCTCTCTTGACTCCTTTCCTTTCAAGCTTTGTTTAGGCTCACCTCCTCCAGGAAGCCTTCTCTGAATGCCTGATCCGTCTATCATTAATGGGTACTTCATGATGGGTCTCTGGATTCAAGACTCTCCTGGTGTCTTGCCTTTCTATTAAGTCCCCCATAAGTGAAGACACTCCAAATACACAGGGTTGGCCTACCCAAGTGTGGCGTAGTGTACCTACCACCTAGTGTGCCTACCACCAGTGCCTCCTCAGGACTCAGCTCAGAGGCTTTCTCCAACAGGAAGCCTTCCCTGGCATGTGACCTGGTCCTGGAGACCCTCTTCTGGTCTCCACAAGCCCCTGGACCCAGAGGACATTGGCACTGCCCCCCTCACCTCCACCAGATGCTTCAGGGGCATCAGCTCTACTCTAGGGGACGCAAAGAGCTCTCTTGTAGTCCTGTGCCTGCCCCCGTCTTCCCCCACCTCTGCCCTCTGCTAATGATGACGTAGAGGCACAGAAAACAGCTTTGATCTACAGCAGCTGCCTCCCTTCATGAAGGATTTCTCTGCCTCAGACATCCCTTTCCCTGGGTTGGTCTTGGTGTTCCTGGGTTCATCTCACCAAAGGCCCGGTGTTGCTGTTGCTCCGAGTGAACTGGGAGGTGGCTCTCCCATCATCTCCACCCAGCCAGGCCCTCGGAGGTCATGCCAGTGAGGGAGTCAGGCCCCCTCGAAGGCAGGGGCCGGGCCCGGAGCTCATAAGGCTAGTGGAGAAAGGTGGGCTGGGTGGTGGCAGGGGCAGGCCTGAGGCGGCTCTGAGTACCTGCCCATCAGCTCACCTCTCTGCGGAATGGGTAGAGAGAGGCACCCGCACTTTTCCCCCTTGGAGTTACCAGAACGTGGAGGAGAGAAGCAGAGAGGGAAGTGTGAGTGCTGGCAACTTTCCCTGAACCTGCAGGGCTGGGAGGCAGATGCAGCTCATCACCCACCCTGGTGCGGCCAGAACATCCTCCTGATGAAGCTTCATAGTCAGAGTGGGCCCACTTTCAACTGCTCCAATGTGTGCGTAGCCAAGAGCCACGTCGGGGACAACTATGGTCTGTGGAGAGGAACTCACTCTAGGATCCTCAGCGATGCATTTTTTCCTAGTGAATTTCAACGAGGACTCCTTTGCCTGGCATTGATTTATGCTCCCAACCTTTCAGGCACTCATGGCTTGCATAAAGGGAGGGCTGTGCACATCAGAGGTGGGCCTGTCGAGCTGAGCTCAGCGGAGCTCCATCCACCCACCCGATTGTAGGAGCTGGCAGGAGCAGGGAGGAGGCCGGCTGCCTGTCTGTGCTGGGGCCACACCCACATGTCTGCTGCCCAATGCGGGCCGTTCTGATACTCACAGATCTGGTGGTTTGGGGAGAGGCGACAAGCCCATGCATCTAGGAGGGCGCAGAGAAAAGCTGCCTCCAGCCTGGAGGCTCCTCTCTGCTTTTACCTCTTTCAAGGCCCTCCCTTTGGAGGACTTGTATTTTCATCTCTCCTCCCTGCCCTTCTGCTTCCCCCAGCCTCTTCCCAAGCCTCCCATGCCGGGCAGTCTCCATTCCCCTCAGCTGCTCCTGCCCATCTCCACCCTGCGAGTGTGAGTGTGCGGCTGCACCAGCTGCTCCCTGACCAGGGGCCTCTGCAGGGTTTGGCCAGTGGGAGGCACCAGCAGGAGATCAGAGGGTAGGGAGACAATGGATGGGGTGGATCCGGGCCTGCTGGGCTGACAGCACCGAAGGCCCTGGCAGCTGCTGCTCAGCTGGCTCCTCCACACCCACTGATATGGGTTGGCTGTGTCCCCACCCAAATCCCGCCTGGAATTACAGCTCCCATGACTCCCACATGCGGTGGGAGGGGCCCAGTGGGACATAATTTGAATCGTGGGGGTGGTCTCCCCCACACTGTTCTCGCGGTAGGGCATAGGGCTCATGAGATCTGATGATTTGATAAGGGGAAACCTCTTGCGTTTGGCCCCCATTATTTCTTGTCTGCTGCTGTGTGAGACGAGACCTTCTGCCATGATTCTGAGGCCTCCCCGGCCACATGGAACTGTGAGTGCATTCAACCTCTTTTTCTTTATAAATTACCCAGTCTTGAGTATGTCTTTATCAGCAGTGTGAAAACAGACTAATACACTCACCCTCTCCGGGTCCACTCCCTCCCTGGCCCTTCAGGCCTAGGGGTGGTCATGACTCCATGCTGCTGGCTCCTAGGCATACTCCACCTTTTTTTTTTTTTACCTTTTGAGTTTTGCTCTTGTTGCCCAGGCTGGAGTATAGTGGCACAATCTCAGCTCATTGCAACCTCCGCCTCCTGAAGGATTCTCTTGCCTCAGTCTCCCCATTAGCTGGGACTATGGGTGTGCACCACTATATTCAGCTAATTTTGTGTTTTTAGTAGAGATGGGGTTTTGTCATGTTGACCAGGCTGGCCTCGAACTCCTGACCTCAGGTGATCTGCCCGCCTTGGCCTCTCAAAGTGCTGGGATTACAGGTGTGAGTCACCACACCCAACCTGCTCCATCTTTGTTGGTTTTCCAAAATCCTGTGCACACCTTTGGTAAATAGTCCCCAGATGAAACCCTCCTGGCGCCCCTGTTGAGGGTCTGTCTGTTCCTCACTGTTTCCTTCCTCTCTGGTTCTTTCTCCTTCCTTCAGTTTTTCCCTTTTCTCCCTCGCCTTTTCTTCCCAGATTCCCTCCTCTTTTTTTGTCCCTTCCTGGCCTCATTCCTGCTGGGAAGAGGCAGGCTGGTTAAGGACCAGGCTCCAGGGATGACAGTGGCTTGGTGGAGCCTGAAGTCCCTGGCATGATGAGGCCTGCCAACCACTTGGAAAGTTCTGAAATTCAGTTATAGTTGATTCGTCTAGCGGCGCCCAGGCCCAGGGCGGTTGCTTCAGGTTAGAAAAACCCTCAGGAAAGAGATTTAGAAAACAGATCCCTTCCCTCATCATATCCACTGAGGGGTCGTGTACCCGGGGAGACGAACATTTCCAGTTATTGGACCAGGACACCTCCTTCCAGAGAGAACACCTTGGGGCAGGTAGTAGAAATTTGGTTCCTCACAGCAATTTCCATAAAACATGAGTCTCACACAATGCCTCCTACAAAAGGAGGTCCCACAAGTCAAATAAGTTAGAGAGACTCTGCATTTGGCAGATCCCTATGTGCCCTTCTATCAAAGGCTCTGAAAAGGTCTGCAGTAAACAGTGTCTTATTTCATATGTGTTTTGCTCAATGTGTCCAAAGCTAGACGAGGGAATCAAATTCATTTTTTAAAAATGCAATCATTCCCTGAGCCCAAGTCAGCTTCTTTATCTCTAAGAGGGGAAGAATTCATTGCTCTGAAGATTCAAGATGCTAACCGTTCTTAGATAAGACTCTCTTGGTTGTAAGGACAGGATTCACATTAAACATAAAGGGGAATTTATTGAAAAGCTATTGGTCATCTTTGGGGGCCCCCAAGGCAGGAGTGCATTGTGAGGGCCAAGAACCAGGAGGTGCAGCGTATCTTAGTGTCACACTCCACCCCGTCTCACTTCTGCTTCCTCTGTCTTCCTCTGCAGGCTTCCAGGGCTGTGGGGCCAAATGTGCCCTCTCCTGCTCTCATGGCAGCCTCGGCTCCTGAGTTCTCATCATTTCTTCCTTGCTACAATCAGAACTGAGTCTAGCACCCTTCAGGACAAATCCAGATCCCCAGGAGACATAGCCTGACGAGTTCAGCTTGGTAAGGGTCTGTTCCTGTCCAATCAGTTGTGGCCAGTGTGCCAGGGTCACGTACCAGTGCCACCGCCACACCACGGCCCATCTGTCCAGGAGTAGTTCTCAGTAAACAGGCTCCAGCTGGGACTCAGGCTGAATAGATGCCCACAAGGATGTCTGCTACAACATGTACAGTGCCCCACAGCAGGACAAGTGCTCAGCAAGTGTGGCACATATGATTAAGGGAATTCTGTGTCTGTCTGAGAAGAAAGTGGCAATGAGCATTAACAAGGCCTGTCGCCCATCTGGAAGAACTCCAGCCACTCCCTCAAACTTTCAGGTGCATAGAACCACCTGGACATAAGACACAAAAAGTGTTACCTCAAAAAGGAAAAAAATTATTTGATTGAAAATAAAAAATATTTAATAAAATTATTTTATTAAAATAAAAAATTTGTTTATCAAAATACATCATTAAGAGTAAAAAGGCAAGACACCAAGTTGAAGAAGATATTTGCAATACACATAGCCAGGAAAGGACAAGAACCCAGAATATATAAAGAACTCCTATAAATCAATAAGAAAAAGACAGACAATCTGATTAAAAAGTTGGCAAAAGATCTGAAGAGGCACTTCACAAAAGAGGATGCCCAAATGGCCAATAAACATAAGAAAATGTGCTCAACATCATTAGTCATCGGGGAAATGCAAGTTGAAGCATAAAATGGTATCACTCCACACCCACAAGCATGGCTGAGATGAAAAGAGAGATGCGCCCAGTGCTGACGAGGATGTGCATCAACTGGAACTCTCAGACACTGCAGGTGGGTGTCTAAATTGGTACAGCCATTTTGGAAAATTGTTCAGCTGTATTTGTTAGACCTGAACACAAGCAAACCCTATCTGTGATGCAACAATTCTGCTGATCGACATATCTCCATCAGAAATGTATACAAATGTCCACGGAGATACATGTCATCGAATTTTCATGGCAGCCCTCTTTTGATATCCCAAAGCTGGAAACAAGCCAATGCCCATCAACAGCAGAATGCATGCAAATTGTGGCACAATCATAGGCTGGAATGCTACTCAGCAGTGAGAATAAACAAACCACAACTGCATATAATGGTATGAATGAGTCTCACAAATAATGTCAAGCAAAAAAAAAGGCAGACACAGGTGTCTGTAGAATTCTATACATGTGAAATTCAGAAGCAGACAAAACAGAACTGAGCTGTCAGGAGTCAGGATAGTGGCCCTGTTTGGAGAGGCTGGTAACTGGAAGGGACATGAGGGGTTTGTGAGGGCCTGTAAATGTTCTATTTCTCTACCTGGGTAGACATTAAACAGATGTGGAGTTTGTGAAAATGCATGCAGCAACTCACTTTTTACTTCTACACTTTTCTACATTTATGTATCCACTAATATCATTTATGGGGAAAAAAAAAAACCCTGGGAGTTTATTCTAAAATGCAGATTCCTATGACCCACTCCCAGAGATTCTGAATCACCAGGTCCTGGGCAGTACCTAGGAATCTGCATTTTAACAAGTTCCCTGGGTGATTCTGGTGCAGGCTGTGTCACAACCATGCTTTAAAAGCCTGGCCCTGGGCCGGGCATGGTGGCTCACACCTGTAATCCCAGCACTTTGGGAGGCCAAGGTGGGCGGATCACCTGAGGTCAGGAGTTTGAGACCAGCCTGGCCAACATAGCAAAACTTCATCTCTACTAAGAATACAAAAAATTAGCCAGGTGCCTATAATCCCAGCTACTTGCGAGGTTGGGGCAGGAGAATCACTGCGGAGGTTGCAGTGAGCCGAGATTGTGCCACTGCACTCCAGCCTGGTGACAGAGTGAGACTCCCTTTAAAAAAAAAAAAAAAGAAAAAAGAAAAGAAAAAAAGAAAGCCCTAGCCCTGGCCAATTCTGGGAAGGTTGGAGTTTGACCATTCTTGGCAGCCCACCCAGTTGGCCTTGGCCCGAGGTGCTGGGAGAATGGTTGAGGGTCCTGGGTAGGAGATGGGGAGTCAGAAGGGGCAGGCTGAAAGGGACAGGAGGAGCCAGGCACCCATGGGAGGCTGGGGGAGCCACTGCTCTCCAGAGCGCTCTCAGTAGAACAGATTGCATGTGTACCCTTGGGCAATGTTTGCCATGTGAAATGACCCTTGGAGGGCCAGTCTTTCTCAGGACAGGGTGGGTGACAGAGGATTCCATTCAATGTCCTAATTAAGTAACTTTCTGGGCCTCAGTTTGCTGCTTTAGCATGGAGAGGCCCACTATTGACAGGGTTCTAATTCTGGCTCTGACCCTGAATAGCTGTGTGGCCTTGTGCCAGCCACCTGCCCTCTCTGGGCTTCAGGTTGTTCACTTGTAAAACAAGGAGTGGGACTATATGACCCTGACCTCTCAGTTTACTGGCCACCTCTGTGTGGCTCTCCCTTACCCCCGAGCTGAGACTCTCCTCTCATACCTCCTAGAAGGTGCTGCTGTTGTTGACAGTACTGGCCATAGAAGGCTCTGGTTATGGTCAGTTTCATGTCTATTTTCTCCCTCCTACTCCCTGCCCTGGGCAGCCCTGCCTAAGCTGAACATGGACTCCCGGAGGGCAGAGCTGGAGTCTTACCCATCTCTGTTCCCAGCACCACACACAGTAAATCGTCCCGGACAGTAAATAAAACTTCTTGGAGCCTCCCTGCCCTGAAATGCAGAGATTCTGCTTCCTTCTTTTCTGGGAATAGTACATGAACACTCCAGTCCCCAGGGACAAGAGGGACTGCTGTGCTTTCCCGTCTCCAGCTGGCCTGTGATGTGGCTTCTGGGGAATAAAGGGATCCAAAGAGGTGTCCCCAGCTCTCCCTCCTGTCCAGAACCCTGGTAGGCAGGCGGATGGATGAGTGGGTGCTCCTGGCTGTTTCTCTGTTGAGTCCATTACAGGGTGAGTTATTAACTCCTGGTTTGGGCAGGGCAACTGGAGCCCTGGGTGCCCTCTGGAGCTGACAGGGGCAGGCCTGCTCTAATTGAAGGCTTAATTAATGTTCCCAGTGGAGGCCGCAGCCGGTGTCTTCCCTCTGCCATCTGGCCATTTGTCTTTCCCTGGTGGGATCCCCTCTGCCTACCCAGGGAACCTTGACTGCTACTGCTCCTCATTCTGGGGCCTGAGCACTGGCCCCATCACCCCAGGGGCCCCTTCTTTGGCCCCCCTGCCGGGTCCCGTGCCCCGGGGTCACTCTTCATTCTTCAGCCTTCAAGGCTACTCCAAGCTTTGGATGTTTCCACACAGCCCCAGGGCCTTGCAGATACACCTGAGTGTCCCACCAGAATGTTCCAGAGGCGGGCAGGTGGACAGGGCTAAATACTCTCAGTTGGTCTTTCAGGTTGCTCCTAGGGACTCAGGGTGTCAATCTTCACACCCCACCACGCTTGCATGAACAAAGCACCTCTTCAGCCCAAGTTCCAGAACTGAGTGGATGGTACTGGGAGGTCAGCTGGGTCTAGAGGTGTTGCTGAAAGATGACCCTTCCCAGACACAGGGTGGTGTAGATGGTAGAGGGAACTAAAGTCAGGGAGCTCCTACAATGAGCCAGGTGCTGAGCTGGGGCTGTGCATCTATCATCAGATCTCAACACTCAGCAACGTCTTGGGGAGCCGCATGGTCCCATCTTACAGGCAGGGAAGTGGGAGTGCAGGGCGGTAACCTGTTTGATCAACACCCCACTGTTGGCAAGCAGGGACTCCGGTGGCTGCTCTGGAGCCCAGGCAGCCTCCCGATTAAAGGCAGCTGAGCTGGCATTGCCATTCTGGGGCACTTCTCCAGGAATGAGGATGGAAATCAGTATTCTGTTGTCTGTGATCTTGCAGTTTCCTGCGTTATTTTTTCTTCCATACCTGACTTGTCTGCTCAGCCCCTATGGAGTGGGAAGGAGGCAGGGTGGGGCCATGGGAGAGCCTTGGGTAGACTGTCAGGGGACTTGGTCTCTTGCTCTGCTCTGCCACTGACCTTAGCCTTTCCCCTTGGGCCTCAGTCTTCTGATCTGTAAAATGGAGATGAACGATCTCTGAGCTGCCCACCTCTCGAGACTCTGTGGGGCTCCTGTGAGGCCATGTGCTGTCAGAGGAGTGCCTGTGGAGGGGCCACCATCTCCCGGCACCTTCCAGGCTTCCTGCTGTCCACCCCCACCTGGAGACTCCAGAGTCAGGGGGACCCGAGCTCCACAGCCAACTCTGCTACTCATTCCTGTGTGACCTTAGATATGTCACCTAATCCCTCAGACCCTGCCCTGGGGAGAGGGGGTGGTGGACCCAGACCTCATCCTAGGGAGGGCTTTGCTGAGGGTTAGGTGCTGGACACTTCCACGCCCAGGGCCAGAGCTGGGACTGGTGTGGGCTGGGGAGATTGGTGTCAGGGTTTGGTTTAGGGACTGAAATTCAACTGGAATTGGGGTAGAACCAGGATTCCTGTCAAATTCAAGACCTGAAGGAAGCTTTCAGCCAGGGTGGAGATATATGTTTTGAGAGCTGCTTGGTTAAGAACTGGGGTCAGGACCAGGTTGGGGACTGCATGAGCGGGTGCTGTGTAGAAGGCCAGGACTTGAGCTGTGGCAGTGCTGGAAGGAGGGAAAATGGGAGTAGGGAGTGTGAGCTCCGGTCCCGGCTCTGCCCTGACCCACCCTGGGCCAGACATTTTGCGACTCTCAGCCTTCGCCTCAGCCTCAGCCTCCTCATCTGTGAGGTCATCCCTCTGCCCTGCAACTCTCGTAGAACAACCCTGGCTGCCAAGCTATCCAGCAGTTCCTGCATTAGGCTCACTGCTAATGCTGTCCGTGATATGGTCTTTAATCATAACAAAGAGAGAATTGATGCCAAATTAGCATAAGCTATAAGCAGCTATTAGCTGGGAAATATGTAAAGTCTATATTGGTGTCAGGCATTAGGTTCCTCCTGCTTTCCAGGTAAAATCAGCGCCTTCCAGTTGTGCTCCAAATAACATAGAAGTTTGTCCTCATGGGCGGGATTCTGGTGCAGACACTTCCTCTATCCCACTCCTTCTGAGCCCTGGGGCTGGGAGAGGGAACCAGAGCTGCCTCCCAGTCTCCTGAGAGGCTGTGGGGAGGACCCCCCGCCCCCGATCACTGCTACCAGCTCTCTGCTCCACCAGCACCCCCCAGGACCTCTGGAGACCCTTCCTGCGGTAGTTTGAGCTATTAAATTGGACCATTGCAGCATCCAGACCCAGGGTGGCCGGCACTACCCAGTAACTGTGTTCTAGCCCCTCTAACCCCTCTGCTGGTGCAGCTTCCAGCCATAGAACCCTGAGGTGAGGGAGGAGAGCTGGGCTGGGTGCCTGTTCCTCCCTCCCAGCACCTGGCATGCTAGTGACATGTGCACTTTGCTAAGACACCTGCTAAGCTGTGTCACACAGCCTGTCAGCCTCTCAAAGCCACTCTCAGGGGGTAGGGGGAAGGTGACCTGGGCTCCGCTGATGGAAGCCATGGAAAAACAGACTTTCTTTCTGGCCCCGAGTCCAAGGTATGGGGCCTACCCCCACTTCTGCTTAAGGCTTTAGACCTGCCCCTTCTCCCGACAGGGACAGATGACAGGTGATGTGAGAATGACCTTCCTCTCTCTTGCCTGGAAGCCCCTGAATTGTTTGCTTCTCCATGGGGGTTCTGACATCATCACTCAGGGTGGCGGCTCTCAGAGCCCGCTCCCAGGAGCCCAGCACAGTCACCCGGCTCCAGCTGAGAGGCCTCCCTGGGTCCCTCTGGCCGCAATGTCTTTGTCCTGGAGACTCACTCTGCCTGGAAGGCCATTGTCCCAAGTATCCATTCTTAGGTGAATTTTCAGGGGCTCTGGGGCAGAAATGAGCCTCCCTCAATCCACAGAGATTCCGTCTGGCCAGTGGTGGTGGCACCGGGAGCCATGTAAGCCCAGCTGCAGCAATTGATTCAGGGGCGTCATCAGGTCTCTGTAAACCAGACGCCAACTGAGCGTCAGCCAATAAAGTGCTCACCATATACCTGCACCAACCCTGGCATCATTGGCCCAGTCGCCTCAGCCTTCACATCTGTGATGATGATGGGACCCTGAGCTCCTGGCCCTGACATTCTGAGTCAAGAGACTAGCTGGGATGGGGCCAGCAAAATTTAGGTGTAGAATGGGAAGGATCTGATACGAGGGGTGAAGGGGGTGCTAGAGTGGGAGGTTGGGGCATGGGGGTGGTGGTACGAGGGCAACCCGAGGCCCTTAGGCGGGGAGGTGAGGTCGAGGACACCCTCTGTCTTGCCTCACCATTGTGTTTGGGACTCACAGGGTGTCTCCCACCTTTTTCCCAGCAGGCAAGTGGCTTCAAGCCTGAGGAGCCTGAGCTGTGCCCCGAGCAGACACTAGGGGACACTGGGCTCCTTGCAAACTTGGCTCAAGTTATGTTCCAGTAAGGGGCAGACAGGGAGGGGCAAGTTCAGGTCCTGCTTTCCGGGGTGGATGGGCCTGGCTGGCCAGCTTGCTGCTGGGAGGCAAGCAGCCGGCTCCCTGCCCCGGGGCCTGTGCCTGCGGGACCCCTAACCACACCACCGTGGGAATGGCCTCGGCTCATCCCAGCTGCCTGGAGGCACCAGCCTTGGGTCATCCCTGGTGGGGATGTAGCACCCTGAGGCTCAGGGGCTCAGAGGGGGTGAGGGGAGATATGGGGGCAAAGCTGGGGTGAAAGCAGCCACCTCGGCCAGAGGGTGCCTTGCCCCACAGGTGCTGAGGCATTCCTGTTTAATACTACTTTCCCGTGCCCCCCATGCCATGGAGTGACAGGACAGGACCTCTGGGAGACCATACTGATCAGGCGTCTTCTCAAATTTGGGATTTTTTGGCTGGGCATGGTGCCTCATGCCTATAATCCCAGCACTTTGGGAAGCCAAAGCGGGTGGATCACTTGAGGTCAGGAGTTCAAGACCAGCCTGGCCAACATGGTAAAACCCTGTCTCTACTAAAAATACAAAAATTAGCTAGGTGTGGTGGTGCATGCCTGTAGTCCCAGCTACTTGGGAGGCTGAGGCAGGAGAATTGCTTGAATCCAGGAGGCGGAGGTTGCAGTGAGCCGAGATCATGCCACTGCACTCTAGTCTGGGTGACAGCAGGATGTCTCAAAAAAAAATTGGGGATTTCTCAATTACAAACTGGGGCTCAAGAACTGAAAAGGAATTTCTGTTCTGCTCTTGGGGTAAAGCCATGTGGGAGAAAGAATCTGGGTGCCCAGTGCTGGCTTTTCTAGGACATGTCAAGGGTTATGGGGGCAAGAGGAGGATATTGAGGGCCCTGACTCTTGTCCACTGGACCCTGCCTCCAGCCTCATGGAGAGGCCCTCACTTCTGGGGCCAGAGCCTTTGCTGTCAAGGAATGGCGAGGGGATGGTTCAGGTTCAGGGCTACCCCTCACCCCTGCAGAGAGCCAACGGTCATGCTGAGCTCCTGCTGGCCCTGACATTCCCCTCAGGGTGCTCCTGAATGGAGATGAGCCCAGGCCATGGCCCAGCCCCTCTGCTTCGGAGTCAGTCATGGCTGGGTACCTGGGGCCCACTAGGTCTGCTGCCAACAGCCCTGGCCTTGGGGCCCATGGAACTCCTAGGGACCCCTCAGGCACGTGGCTCTGCACTGTCTACTGGCCCTAGCCTGGTGTTTGAGCATCTGGTCTGAGCCCCTCTCTGTGTGGAATTCTCTCCCTCCAAGATAGGGCCTGATGGTTCAACCGTCTCCCTCTTGCCTGGAAAGCACAGCCGCCAAGCTTTTCACATGTAGCTGCTAGCTCAGGGCTCCAAGCACAGGGGACCTGAGTGAGTGGTGGTACAGAGAGGCTCTGCGGTCATCCTGCCTGGCTGCAAGCCCTAGCACTGCTCCTTAGAGCTGAGGGTTGAGGCCTCAATTTCTTCATCTGTGAAATGGAGAGAATAGGAGAACCCACCTCCTGGGGTTATTGGACAGACTACAGAAGATAATGTAGGTAAGGCCCTTAGGGGACTGCTGGGTGCACTGCCAAGTGCCCAGTCAAATTTAGTTCTTATGTTTAGCAGATCTGAGAGTGGAGAAGAACAGCACAGAATTTGAAGCCAGATGAATCTAGGTTCAATTCTTGGCTCTGACACTTGCTGGCTATGTGACCTTGACCAGGTCAGTTAACCTCAGTTTGCTCATCTGTAAAATGGTGCTTAAAAAACTACTTCTCTCTGGCTGGGCGCGGTGGCTCACACCTATAATCCCAACACTTTGGGAGGCTGAGGCAGGAGGATCACCTGAGGTCAGGGGTTTGAGACCAGCCTGGCCAATTTAGTGAAACATCATCTCTACCAAACATACAAAAATTAGCCAGGTATGGTGGTGGCACACCTGTAATCTCAGCTACTTGGGAGGATGAGGCAGGAGAATTGTTTGAACCCAGGAGGTGGAGGTTGCAGTGAGCCGAGATTGCACCACTGTACTCCAGCCTGGGCAACAGAGCGAGACTCCGTCTCCAGAAAAAAAAAAAACAACAAAAAACCCAAAAAACAAACTACTTACCTCCTTAGGTTCTTGTGGGATTTGAGGGTTCACCTCTGCCACTTGGGTCTGGATTTAGCACATAACTGGTCTTCAACATCAGCCCCTCTTACCCTCCTTCCTTCCCCAGACCCAGAATCTGAACAGAGCCTACCTGGTCCCCTCTTGCCATTGTGCCTCAGCCCATCTCACTGTCTGGTCGCTGAGTCCTGCCACACTCGTCCACTCTCGGGCCGCCACAAGTCAAGACTGCCCCTGCCCCCTGCAGAGGCCTGGAGCCTCACCACTGGGCTTCTTGTATTCAGTCGTAGCACCTGCCTCCCTGCGCTGTTTTGAAATCAGATGAGATAACAGGTGGGAAAGCTCTTTGCCAACCATGGAGGGCTCTCTGCACGTGCCAGGAGTTAAGATGCTGCCTGTATTGGATGCACCGGGACGGAGAGGACATATCTGTGGCTGCCTCTGCACAGAGCCCTCTGAAGCAATGTCCTTGGCCCTCCACCCCCGTCTGAGCTGGTCTGGAGGCTGCTCCCCGCCAGTGCTCTTGCCTCTCCATTCTAAATGCCATTTCCCCCATCTAAATGCCATTTCCCCTGTCTGGGCTGGAGCCGCTGCCTGTTGTCTGAGGCGGCTGGAAATTTCTCAAACGTCGCTTTGATTTATGGCTCTAGTTAATTCTCGAAGAGGCCCGTGAGATGCCCTGAGCTCTGGAACCTCAATGGGATAAATCATTTAACAGGTGGTTAAATATTCTTTAAGGTCTGGGGAGCACAGGCAGGGTTTAGATTTGGGGAGGGGACCAGGCTGGGGGAGACTTGGCACATTTCTAAATGGAAATAGGGAAAACATTGCATCCACTTCAGGGCCTGTGGAAGCAATTTGTTATAAGCCGTGGCTAGAGGCAGCACCTGTGGGCTCCTTCTTGCCCTCAGGCCCCGGAGGCTGGGGCTCCTGGATACTGGGGAGGGGCAGAGGCAGCTGGCTGCAGGTGGGACGGGTTGGCCCCTGCCAGCTGTGCACTCCAGCTGTGTGGTCTCCCAGTTGGGAGGTGCCCACAGGACCCAGAAGCTTCCAGGTAGAAGTGAGGGTTCTGACACCACCAAACACAGGGCCAGCCTCCAAGGTGGACGTCTGACACAGCCGGCCAGTCGAGGAGGTAGGCAGCGGGGAGGCCTGGAGCAAACGGATGCCACGTGCCCTGCCTAATGGCAGCAAATATGAAATCACATGGGGCAGCCAAATAGAGCAGAGCTGGGATGTCACTTTGAGACCCCAGAATCATGTAAACCTTCTACTGCACATCTGCAAGGAGCTTTCTGACTTTTAGCCCCATTCCCATCTTTGATGACATCTAACCTGCACACAGGAACCAAGGTCAGCAGGGCAAGAGATGTTACCCTGTTGTCCAAGGTATGAACAGGCTCAGAGAAGCTAAAATCCTACCTGAGTTAGGAAAGCTGGGTAGACACCAGATGGAATCCACACTGGGGCCTGAGAGGATACAGCTCACCCAGAAGGAGAAAGCCCCAGGAGAATCAGGAAGGGGCCCTGGAGGTCACCAGGCCCAAACGTCCATTTCCCAGGTGAGGGCAGGGAGGGGAGTGGTGGAGAAGGAAATGAAACCCCAGGGAGGAGGCCCGAGGCTGGGTCCCTGCCTGCCCTGAGCGGAGCCCCCTCTCTGGATCTCAGTTCCTGTAAAGGAATGTTGCTAGTACAGTCTGAGGAAGGTGTGAAAGGGAAACGGTAGTCCAGCAGGGAGGGAAGGAAGCAGTGGGAGTCCCCCAAACAAACTTCTCTCCCTCCCTGGCCCCAGGCTGCACGCTGAGCTCAGTTCTTCCTGGTCTCCCCAACTCCCTTCTGTCCAGCGCAGCCCCGGGGTGCCAGGTCCAGTGAGGCAAGGCTCTGTGCTGCGAAGATGCATTCCTCTGGCGTGGGCCGGGGTCCACGGGCTGGAGAGGAGTTGGAGAGGCCTAGGCGTCAGAGCGCTCCCTGGGCTGAGCTTGGACCTCGGGTCCAGAGAGATCATACCCAGAGAGGAAGGTTGGCTTCAGGGCAGCCCAGCTGGTGCGGACGGAGTCTGGGCCTCTCCAAGAGTGACTCCCACCCGCAGCCCTCTGACCAGGCCAGAAACCCGCAGGAAGAGCTCACGTGGGCCCAGGGCCCCATGCAGCTACACAGTGGGCTGCCCTCTTCTATGTAGCTACCTCCTGCTTCCCATCAAAAGGCTACAAGGAAGGAGATTGTTGTTTAGGTGGATAAACTGGACCCATGGCTGACAGCGGCCTCTGAGGTTACAGTAGTATCTCCCCTCAGGTAGTTCTGAGGCTCGGGAGGCAGTGGGAGAAGCTCAGGTGTAGGGGTGGCACTTGCTTTCAGGACACAGCTACTCAGCACTTTCCTCTGCTCTGGCAAACCCCCAGGGGCCCTGGAGCAGCGATGGACAAGTGCTGGGGTGGAGAAAGGGGCTGGGAGATCTCTGGGGCATCCCCCCTACCTGCTGCAGCCCTGAGCATGGGGAGGGCTGGGGACGGGGGTGACAGGCACATGCCACCCTGCAGTGCCCACATCCGCCTCTCCACTCCACTGAGGCCTCTCTCTGCGGTTGCCTGCTGTGGTCTGGTTTGAATTTATCACGCCTGTGGCTAGGTCCTGTGGCAGGGTGAGGTCTCAACCCCAGTATCTCCTGGGCTCCCCTGATATTGGGCTGGGTCCTGGTAGATGCCCCACAGGTATTTAACACTCATGTCAGAGCATGCCACCTAGCCCAGATGCATTGCCAAGACCAGAGAGGGCAAGGGAGGGGCCCAGAGTCCCCCAGGCAGCTGGGCCAAGACCCCCTGGACCCGGCCAGGGCTGGGATGGGAGAGGAACCAGTTCCTCTGGATGTCAGTGGGAGGCAGCACCACGTGCTCCCCTTCCCCCCAGTCTGGGCGCCTGCATCCTCCGAGCTGTCTGTCGCGTCCCTCTACCCCTTATGACAAATGGAGGATGAATAATTCACGGGTGGCTCTGGCTTTATGAAGTATTCATCTCTCCCTGGCCTCCAGAGTAATTAACTCTCCAGCCAGCACAGTGAGCATCTGCGGCAGCCCATTAGCAGCGCCTGCCCTACGTCAAACTGCCTCTCTGGCTGGCCCAGGGTGGATGGGGTCTTGGTTCCACAGCCTGGGTTCTCAGCCTAGAGCAAACTATTGCATTTTGCAACGAGTTGGAGGGTTGCAGATTAGACGGCTTCCAGAGGGAAGGGTTGAGGTTAAGGAGGGTTTTCCGCCTCTGGGGCTAGTAGGGACTTTAGAGATCTTTCTCCATGTGTAGCTGGAGGGGTCCAGAGTGGGGAGGTTGCTGGTTCCAAACTTCATGCTAGTCAGTGGCCGATAGGGGAGCCCCAGTCCAGTGCTCTGGGCACTAATGAGGCTTCCTGCCCATTCCCTTGTCTTGCTCCAAGTGCAGGAATGTCTCCAATGGGGTGCTGAGAGACCAGAGACTACCCCTTTACCTTGCTTAAGGCCGCCCACCCCAGGGTGCCTGGGAAGCGGGTCTGGCCTAGTGGTAGGGAGCAGGGGTACAGCAGAAGTGCCTAGTAGTTCCCTGACCAGGGGCTGGCTCAGGGGGGCACCAGGCCTGGCTGCCCTCCCCAGCCCCCTGCACACCCGGATCCACTCACTCAGCACTTCCCGCTTCCCTACCGGGTTCTGTGGGCACCATCCCTGTCCTCCTGGAGCACTGGTGGGCACTGGGCAAGCTGGCAGCTCAGAGGCTCAGAGCTAGGGTGGAGGGGGCACCGGGGCCTGCAGGAGCCAGAGGTCAGGCCCAGGAAGGAAGTGGGCAGCCAACAGCTTCCCTCACTCTGGCTGAGGGCCCACAGCCAGCCTGGAGTTGTTGGCTGATGTTTGGGATCCCTTTCCCTGGCTGGAGCCAAAGGGATGGGGAATGAGGGGGAAGAAGCCTACTCATCTTTCTTTTTTTTGATACATATTTTTTTGGCAACCCTTGAACCAGAATAGGTTCAGAGACACTCCCTGCCTACTCATCTTTCAAAGCTCAGCCCACAGTGGTTGCCTGGGGTGGGAGTTGGAGAACAGTGACTGGAAAGGGGCGGGAGAGAACTTTCTGGAGGGAACCTTCTTGGGGAGATGGAATTGCTCTATATCTCGATTGGCATGGTGAGTACCCAGGTATGCACATTTGTTAAAGTTCATCCAACTGTTCACTTAAAATGGGTACAGTTTATTATTTATAAATCATACCCCCAGTAAGTCAATTTAAACAAGAGCTCCGCCCAGGGTCATCTCCAGGAAGCCATTCCGGGTGCCCAGACTGGGCTCAGAGCCCTCTGCTTGGCTCCAGCAGGACCCTAGACCACTCCTGCCTCAACATTAACCAGCCCCCTCAGATAATAACAGATAATAATTAATCTGTTATTATCAGATTAATAACATTAATCTGATTGTGGCAGCCTCCTGTGGCCTGCAGCCCCCTCCCCTTGGAATCTCCAAGCCCCAGCAGCGCTGCGCATATGGGAGGCACCCTGGTATTGATGTGCGTGTGGAGTGGGCATGGTGTGAACATGCCCCCTCTTTCTTGGGCTTCGGGGTAAGAATTTGGAGTCAGACAAACCTGGGTTCAAATCCCACTTCTGCCACTCACTGGCTGGGTGACTTGCTCTCTTTGAGCCTCAGGGAGAGATGCTAATGAGCTGACCTCCCAGACAGGTGTGAGGCTTAGAGGTGTTAATGCAAGCACTCAGCACTGCCCCAGAAGGCACCACTAAAGTGTACCCTCCTCTCTATGCCAGGCCTCCTTCCAAAGGCCTTTCTTGCGTGAACTCATATAGGACTCACGGCCACTTTGGTATTGTTGCTATCCCCATTCCATGTGTGAGGTAATGGAAGCACAGGGTGGCTGAGCGCTTTGCCCAGGGCTGAGCTGGTGGAGGCAGCGGAGTGCATGCTCAGGCAGTCTGGCTCCAGCCAGTCCATGCGGCTGCTCTACTGTGTCCAATGGATGGTAGCTGCTATTTGTGTTATATTATTTCTCCTACCCTGGTCACCAGAACCAACTCCAGTCTTTAAGGTCACGGTGACAGTTAACGGGAAGCTTGCTCAGACAAGATCTTCTCACTCTCCACAGCGTTTCTGAGTGGAAAACAGGCTGGGCCCCATTGCCAGGCAAACGCCCTCATGTTGACAGGAGCCAGGCAGATTAGCTACGCAGACGGTTCAGCTCAATTCCCAAACATTTAGCCAACACCAGTATGCCGGCACCAGGGAGCAGAGGAGGGCTGGGAAGACGGAGGACACACTCTAAGCCTGTCCTGGAGGGGCAGAGTATACCGAAGAGGACCTGGCCATACCCCAGCCATATCCCAAAGTTTCTTGTTTAACCCTCATCTGGTCGAGGCTTTGGAGGTGATGTTTGTCATTCTCTTGACCACTCAGACCCTGAGAAGTTGGAGGAAGTCCCTGCTCACTCCATGTGTCCCTGTTTCTCACTGTGGAATCCCAACAGCTACTTTCCCAGACCCTGGTGTGGCCAGGCCAGAGCCACAGAGCCACGTTCCACGAATGGGAAGCTGTGACCCTAGAGAACGGCCCCTGAGCACACTGCTGGGGTGAGGGTGGCTGCAGGCACGGTGGCGTGGCAGGGGTTTCAGTGTCAAAGCCTCAGTGATGGTGGGTGAGATGGGATGCTGGGACCTGCTCCCATGACAGACGGGTCTCTGTGATCCAGCCCTGCAGTGATTTCAGACGATATTCCTGGTAGTGTAGCTACTAAAGGGCCTTAGGCTCTCTCAGTGACTCTCTGTGACTTGCTACGTATCCCAGAATAAATTTCTTTTCTGCTTAAACTACTTGGAGGTGGCGGTGGGGGTGGTGGTTCAGCAGCTGGGCTGGTAGGGCCCTCATCCTATGACCACCTCACATAGGGCTGCTGTACAAGCCACATCGAGGGACATGGGACAGGGCCTGCCGAACCCACAACCCTGCTCCCCACTCTGGAGCCCCCATAGGGCTGATGAGGAGCGCAGAGAGAGTGGAAGGGGTGTGTGGTGGGTACGGTGTGCTGGCTCACTCACTTCCCATTCCTGTTCTCCTCGGCTGGGCTTCCCTTTCTGCCCTAGGAGTCTGGAAAGCTAACACTACACTTCCCAGACTTTCTTGGGGTTCTTGGGTTCCAGCCACGTTGAGATTCTGCCAACTTGACACAAGAGACTTTGGTTTGGAGCTGAGCTGTGAGGGCAGGGAGGAAGGGCATGAGGTGTCCATTTTACTACAGCCAGTCATGGCATCAGACTTTTGAAGGCTGCTTCTATATCCTGCAACTTCCGGATTCTGCAGAGGCAGCAGCCCCCTTGCCGGCCCCGTTCTGGGGTGTGCTGTTGGGAGTTGTTCATGGAAGCTCAGTTAGTTTGTTTATTCAGATCTTCTAGTGCTTTTGTGAGTCATCCACAACCTTTGATAAATGCCCCTTCTTAAACAAGAATCATGGGATTCTGTCATCTGTAGCTGAGAACCCCCTCCACCCTGCCCAGCAGAGTCCCAGCCTTCATCTGTCCTCCCCTGGCCTGGCGGCCCCTCCTGCTGCCACTGCCCAGTCAGCTTCATCCTCCCCAGCAGAGACTTCCTCACGGCTGTTGCCAGTGCTCAGCTGTTCCCCTAGACACCTTCTGAAGACCAGAGCCATAGAATTCTAAGACTCCCCAAAGGGCACATATGCTGGGGCCCTACAGCTGTTCCCACCGGGTTCCAGCTATGAGAGTTTACAAGCAGATGGGCTTTCTACCTGCAGACAGGATGTTGTCCAGGATTTAATTGGATAGAGAACACTCCTCCGTAGCTAGTTTAAGCAGGAAGGACTTACTACTGGGTATTAGTTTATACAGAATTGTCAGAAGGGCTGATGACACAGACTCTGGGTTGGGCTTAAGTTCTTAAAGCCTTGATGCAGAAGTGAGTTGCCAAGAGAGCTGCTGCCTCTTCTGCAATCATGAAGCTGCAGAGTCTAGAAGCTTCCTGCAGCTGTTGGCTCCAGAATCACATCCTGCCTGCCACGGTAAGGACACTGCTGAGTCAGACAACTACCTGCTGAGTTGAAAAGTTGCTGCTACAGTTGCTGGTTCCAAAACCATGCTGCTTCTGCCACTGTCTACACCTGAAAAGTGAATATCCCACACCCTGTCTCTTTCCTCACATGACTCAGCTCCAAAGTCAAGTCTCATGCAGGTGCATGTATATTGGTGACTCCAAATCACATCTGGAACCCTAGCTGTAAAGGAAGTCTTAGAACTGTTGTAGTTGGAAGACAGGTTGGGTGGGCCAAGCTGTTGCATCTGCCCTCTTGCCTTCCTGCTACTCCTGACAACGTCCCCAGGGTATGCAGGACTTGAGGGTGAGCCAGGGCCTGGGAGATCCATGAGCTGGGAGCACCAAGGGACTGATGCTGGGTAAGGCATTCAGCTGTGGCCAGAATGGGGAGGAGGGCATTGGCACCACTATTCAGATTAGGGATGCAGAGTGTTAAAGCAGGGGCCACAGGCCAGCCGCTCCACATATAAGCAGACATGAGTCCATTATGGACAGAGAAGAGCCCTGGTGCTCAGCAGCAGGAGCCCTGCGGAGCCCAGCATGTAGCTGAGCAAGTGTGATGTTCACATAGGGACGAGGAGGCGGTGGTGCCTGCATGGAAATGAGCCAGCTTCCTGTGGGGCAGGTTCCAGTCTGCTGCCAAGCACACAGCCCTCTCAGGAGCACTAGAATGGGTACAGGCTGCCAGGAGACCCGAGGGAGTAAGGGGCCACAGAACCTCCGGACTAGCTTCAGGTGCCATTGGCCTCATTCCCTAAGGTCACATGGATGCCTGGTTAGAAGGATCAGGGCAGAGATGGTGCTAGAGTTGGGGTAGGTTGGGGTGTGGGGAGGCTGGGCTTGTGGCCACTCCCAGGAGCACATTCTCCACAGCAGCGTCTTAAATAAAGAAGCCTGTTGATATTAAGGCTGTGAAGGTTCTCACAGGGGCACTGGGAGTGTGAACAGGATGTAGGAAGGTGGTGGTCCAGGAGCGGAGCCATTCCCTTTCTGCTTGGTGTCTTGGGGTCTTCATCTATGAAGATTGTTATCATGTCTCTCACGGGGACCGTGATAAAGTTGGAGATATGAGTTAATACATGGAACGCTCAGCACAGGCTTAGCACAGACCTAGGTGCTCAATAAATATTACCATCTTCATCAAACATTAGGCAGGGAAAGAGCAAGCCAGGTGAGAGGGAGTGCTTCTCATGTACACATTCCTCTAATGCTTAGAATTCTCAATTCTCAATGCCTTCTCAATGCTATACCTTCATCAACCCACCACCTTCAGCAACCAGGCTGGGAGCTCCCTGGTGGGGCAGGACCATGTCTTGGTTCCCGCATTCCTAGCCAGTGTTCTAAGACACATTCTCATTGGACACATACAGTTCACATGACTACTCCTGCTTCATCACTGGGCCGGGAGTTCAGGTGCACCAATTGGCTTAGCCCAGGTCATGTGTTCCACCCCAGTGGGTAGTGAGTGTTTCCCCAGATGTCCAGGATCCCCCCGAAGAGAGCGGGCGCTCTTGGGAAGAGGCAAAGAGGAAGAGAAGAAGTTGAGGGGAAGAACCTGTGTTCACCATGGATGCCCGGAGACCACTGTGTGTGATTCCTCCTTTCTAGACCAGTCGTTCTGCCTGGGGGTGGGAGGTCCGTGAAGGGAGAGAACCAGAATCCTAGGGAAGAGGCCCCTCAGGCAACTTACACCTTCACATCCATGCCAAACAGTCCCCACAGGACCTGCCCATTGTGCCCTCTCAGCCTGCTGCCTCCCTGTTGCCCCCACCCCTAATGGCTTTAAATAGGATTCTGGGGGGAGGTGGAGGAGGAAGGGCAGGTCTGGAGGCTTGTGGACAGGGATACCTGAGAAGGGCCTAAGACACTCTTGAGGAGGGACCCTTGGTGGATTTCTCTGGCCCTCACAGAGCCTGCTGTGTCATCCTGCACAGCCTCACCCCCACCAAGAGGCGCTTTATTCCTGCAATCGCCTTCTTCAGGGCAGCCATCTTGTCCACAAGCCTGAGCACCTCCCAGATAGCTGTTCTCACCAGAACCCAACCCAATTCTCTGAAAGCTGCAGAGCGGAGCGGCTGCTCCCTCTGGGGCCTCTTCTCCCGCTTCTTCTACGCTGCCCAGGAGCCACCCAGTCCTTGCAAGGGTTTCACCTGGCTCTGCGGACTTACGTCCTCCTGTGGGCTCCTGAGGCCTCTGTGGCCAAGTACCCTCTCCTGCCCCATGCTGGGCCTTCCAGGCCTTCGTGTCATGTGCAGTCCCTTACCAGGAATGCCCTCACCCTCTCCCTCCCCTCCTCGGAGCCCCCGCAGCTGCTGGCACCTGCCTCCAGCCCTAATCACACTTAGGACCCTGTGCTGCCGTGGTCGCCTGGCTACTCTCCCACTGCAGGAGGCAACTCAAGGCCAGGGCCTGGCTCTAATGGCCCCAAATTAACACAGTGCATGGGACACAGTAGATGCTTCAAATCTGTTGGGAAAAAAAATGAATGCGCACATGCTGTATCACCCGGTGATGGCTCACTCTCCAGGCAACCTTTGGCAGCAATGGGGTTTCTTGACTCTGTGGCAGCAGCATGGGGTGCCGACTTCACACTTCCTGCCCATGGGAGTCCCTGATCAGAGAAAGTCTTTTATGAATGTTCTTGTTTGTGGGCTGTAATGAGCACAAAACCGGGTGCCTGGATTGTTCCCTTGACTAATCTTTCCTGCAGGGGTTGTGCAGGGAAAATAAATGTGCATGAAGAACATGTAGGCAAATCACAGGTTCCGAGTCTCTGCTGGTTTGTGAGTGTGTGTGCCGGTGTGTGTGAATGGGTAGGTGTGAATGTGTGTTGGGGGGTGGGTGTGTGGGTGTGAGTGTGGGTGAATGTGTGAGACAGGATATATGTGTATGAGTGTGAGTGCATGATTGTGTGCAAATGTGTGTGTGAGTGGGTGAGTGTGAATGTGTGATGTGTGTGTATGTGAATGTGTGGGTATATATGTGGGTGTATGGGTGTGACTGTGTGGGTATGTAAGTGTGGTTGTGATAGAGGCAGGAGGCAGAGAAATCCTAGGCAGACAGGGGTGGGTCCCTGGTGAAACCCCACCTTCAAGCCAAAAATAGCCTGAAACCTGAGACCCAGGGTGAAAATTTCTATTCCTGTTTGCCTGCTCTCTCCTGGTTTTTTTTTTTTTTTTGGAATAATGCCTTTTTACCAATCAAACGTCGCCTTTCAAATACTACCTGCAGCCTGCTCTGCCCCCATCCTGTGCCTATAAAGACCCCAGACTCAGTTGGTAGAGACTGAGATGGCCTGACTTCAGGGAAGAGACGACTTGACTTCGGAGAGGGACACCCTGACTTTAGGGAAGAGACAACCTGACTTTGGAACACAGACAAGCTGACTTCGGGGAAGACAACCTGCCCTTCCCATCCCCTCTCCAGCTCCCCTCTCCATTGAGAGCTGATTCTGTCACTCAATAAAATTCTCCGCCCTCATCACCCTTCAACTGTTAGCATGACCTCATTCTTCTGGGATACTGCACAAGAGCTCAGGACCCATTGATTTTAGGTACCCAGAAGGGCTGTCACACTGGTCCTTTGCCCTCACTGGCAAACGGCAGCCACACCACACAATGGGGCCAGGGGCCGACTGAGCTGCTAACATGCCGCCGTCCATCAGGCTGTGGATGGTGGAACTAAAAGAGCTAATTAGCACACTAACACCTGCTCTGGGGCTTTGAGATCATAGACACTCTTGCCTGGGTGCTGCTGCATTCCCCTTGAAGTGACACGCCTGGTCTGGCCACAGGCCTCACATGGAATTTGCTCCTGTGTTGGTGCTTGGAGTGACCGGCTGAATCCTGCACTCACTCGCTTCTGCAAGGGGCTGAGTATGGCAGGCCAAGTAGACAGGGCACCCCTTCTGTGAGTCTGGGAAACAGGCTAAGAAAAATCCCTGCATCAGTTGTGAATGTATGGATGAGTGTGTGTGTGTGTGTGTGAGAGAGTATGTGTGTGAGTGTGTGTGTGGGGGGTGTCAATGTGTGTGTGTGTGTGTGTGTATGTATGTAGTTTAACCTGGTTCCATCCCCCCACACCACTCCATCCCTGGCCCTTGGGAACACATCTGGAATCAAAATAGAAATTAACAGGGATAATAGGGTTGAACATACCGATTTCTGTCCCCTGAAACCAACCACTGCTACTTTAGAAACTGATATGGAAATGTTAAAATCCAGACAAAACTCTAGAGCAAAAAACAGCCTTCAGTCAGGAAAAATAAACATTACACAGGACCCATACGTCCATGCACCTAACTTAAATGAGGATTCATAGAAATTTACCCTTCCCAGCTTGTCATACACTCATACACTGGATATATTCTACTTGTTTCTTTCTTTTTTTTTTTTTATGATGCTGGTCACAGCCCATGAAATTGCTTTCACTACCCACCAATGAATGGGCTCTTATCTTGCTGTTCGAGTCATCATCTTTGAGCATCTCCCCTCCCTAGGGTTTTGTAAGAGTGAATGTGAGTAGCCAACTGTTCTGTGTGCTTGGTGGAGGAACAAAGGCAGAGGTGAGGTGCAGAGGCGAGGATGAGAGGGTGTAGCGAGGGTGTAGCTCCCTGAGTGGGACAGCTGGCTCTTATAAAGGTATCAGTCCATAAAGACTTGATTGGCCATGGGCTGCCTCAAGAAAAGGGGAGACTGGCATTCTGCTGTCAGCCTGAGGGTCACAGCTTTGTAGTCACATTGTAGGGAATTTCCCAAGGCTTGGAGGAAGACTTCACTCCCTTCATTCTTCCTCTCTTCCTCACTCCCTGTATTAGTCTGTTCTCACAGTGCTAACAAAGACATATCCGAGCCTGAGTAACTTATAAAGAGGTTTAATTGACTCACAGTTTTGCATGGCCAGCAAAGCCTCAGGAAACTTACAAGCATGGCAGAAGGGGAAGCAAACACATCCTTCTTCACATGGCAGCAGGAGAGAGAATGAGAGTGAGGGAAGGGGGAAGCCCGTTATAAAACCATCACATCTTGTGAGAACTCACTCTCACAAGAACAGCATGGGGGAAACTGCCCCTATGAGCCAATTATCTCCACTTGGTCCTGCCCTTGACATGTGGGAATTATTACAATTCAAGATGAGATTTTGGGGGAGTCACAGACAAATCACTCCCCTCACCTCCTCTCGTCCTTCTCCTTCCCTCACTTCTTGAGGCCAGCAGCAATTCAGTGGTTCAGTAACTACGAGGATCTGGCCAAAGGGGCTTCCTGTCTAGACCCTGACCCACCTCCTGGCTCATGGCCCTGGATAAGCCCCATCCTTACCCTGGGGTGCTGGCCCTTGCTTCTGAGAGTCCTCAGATGGGCTGATGGCTATGGTGCTGGGCTAGAGGCCTGTGGGTGAAGAGCCTCAGAGGCCTGCCCGTTGGTGACTGGGTCATTAGTAATGGGGGTAGGGAGGGATCTGTAGAGGTTGGTGTTTGTTTTAATGCTTCCTAGAGCACAGCCCATCCCAAGCATATAATTTTCATTATATGATATCAACATTTAGCTTCAGCAATGGAAATGTCAACATTAATTATTTTCAAGGAGTCTTGATGGCTCTGGGAATAAATCAATATAAATAATGTTTCCATAAACTCTGAATCATGCTCCTAATAGTGTTATAGCTATAATTTTAATATTCAAAACAATTTTTCTTTGCATCTTAGCAATTAATTGTTGCTAAGTGCTTATTTTTTGGGATCCTTATTGCTGTCAGCTCAGAGCCAGAGGCTGGGGGTGTGGTGACCAGGTCCCTGGCCCTGAAACCATTCCTAGCTCTCCTTGCCCAAAGAGTTAGGCTTGGTAGAACATCTCTTCCCCCAAAAAACATGCGTTTTGCTCTCAGCCCATTTAGAGTTTACTCACCCTTTGGCTTACTCTCTCCAAGATGCCTGGCGGCGTGGCGCTCATCAGCTTCCTCCAGGACTTCTCAGGTAGACAGGGGGGCAGGTGGGGCAGTCCAGGGAGTTGGGCTTGCCCAAGGTATACCACTCACCAGCTGTGTGACTCTGGACAACTGAGTCCAGGTGGCAGAGCCAAGGGTCATCTACCAGGCAGGGTTCTTATTTGCAGGGTACAGAGAATGACTCAGGTGGATATGAGCAGAAACAGAATTTATTAAAGGATACTATGTAGCAAAGGCAATTGACCAGGAATAGCATCTGAAATTCCACTGAGAAGCTGGTTCCAGAGGATGCCACTGGCGCCCCAGAAAGGTCCTTGTCCCTGTGGTTTGCACAGCAGACAGGGCCAGATGTTGGGGAGCTGCTGGTTTCAGTTCCTATAAAGCTACCTTTGAAAACCAGATGTGGTCACAGCCACTTCCATCACCAGAATGGGGAGTTTTCCCTTCCCCAACATGCTGCTTGAGGCCTGGGTGCTCCACTGGTGTGGCCAGGGACACCTATCACAGCCAACCTACAAAGGAGTATAAAAAAGTGAGTATCAGACAGGCGAGGTGGCTCACGCCTGTAATCCCAGCACTTTGGGAGGCTGAGGGGGTTGAATCACGAGATCAAGACCAGCCTGGCCAAGATGGTGAAACCCTGTAACTACTAAAAACCTACAAAAATTAGCCAGGCGCAGTGGCAGGTGCCTGTAATCCCAACTGCTTGGGAGGCTGAGGCAGGAGAATCGCTTGAACCCAGGTGGCAGAGGTTGTAGTGAGCCGAAATCGCGCCACTGCACTCCAGCCTGGGTGACAGAGAGAGGCTCTGTCTCAAAAAAAAAAAAAAAAAAAAAAGGAAAGAAAAAAGAGAAAGTGAGTATCTGGGATTTTGCATTTCTGTAAAAGGAGGTAGGCTTTCCACTTAATACAGCATGGGGAAGGGTCCCCAGACATAAGAAGATTTCAGCTGCTGGGAGTCAGAAAGAAGGGCAGACAGCCCCACTGTGGCCACAGGCCTCTCTCTGCCTGGTTGCCGAAGATCCTCCACAGCTGTTGTGTTTAATGTCGACATTTTTCTCAATGAAGAGCTATACAAGTGCAACTCCAAACACCTCTCTGTCCAATCTGACTTCTGCCCTGAGCTTGCACTTAGGATTCACCTTCCCCCATCCATAATCAACAGGAAGAGTCCACTGAGGGTTCTGGTCCCCATGACAGTTGCATTTCTCAGGGTAAATAAATAACTGGGCCGGGCATGGTGGCTCACACATGTAATCCCAGTGCTTTGGGAGGCTGCAGATGGGGGATCACTTTAGGCCCGGAGTTCAAAACCAGCCTGGGAAACACAGGAGACCCTATCTCTATAAAAAATACAAGCTGCAGTGAGCTGTGATTGCACCACTGCACTCCAGCCTGGGTCACAGAGTCAAACTCTGTCTCAAAAAATAAAAATAATAAACAAGACATACTTGGTATTTTGGGTTTAGAAATTGATCTCTGGTGAAGCTACAGCCGTTGGACAATGCCCTCAGGCCCAGGTTCTTCTGAGCTGCCAGCCATTTAGGTTCCCCTTTACCAAGGCTGATTCCTGTGTGGATCCCAGCTGGCACCGCCCGTGACCGGGAGCTTTCGGTGCCTTTCTATTCTCACAGCCACAGGCTCTTCCTTAGCTACCATGCAGCAGAAGAGAAATCAGAACGTGGAGACTGTGGATTCACTCACAGAAAGGTTTAAAATCTGTTAAAGGATTTATTGAAACATCAACCTTCACTTTAAAGCAATGAAATTCTATTCAACCGGGACTCTGGGAAATTCCAGAACCCATGGCTTCTCAGTGCTAACAAGCTGAATGCTGGGCGCCTCCCAGTTCTGCACTGTGGGATGGACGAGTGAATGAATGAGTGAATGAGTGCATGAAGAGCCTGTCCTCCTAGGCCAAGACAGGCATCCAGCAGTCTGGGTGAGGAGAGGGTTGGGGTAAATGAATCTTTTGAGCACAAGATGATTGCTCCTTTGCTGGGGGTAGGGCTGGGAGGCCAATACAGGTAGGGGGTGGACGGGATGATCTCCTGGATCCCTTTGTGGGAATTTTTTCTGAAGATGCCCAAAGATTTAAGATTGGAGTCAAACAAGGAGAGCAGACACAGAATTGATTAAAGCAGCGGGGGATGGGACAGTGCTGCCCCATGCACATTGCTTTAAAAGGCCTAACAGAGGCATCAAATGATTTTTTCTTTATGTATGAAGAGAAAAGAGGGAAATTTAAAAGCTCCTTTTCTTTTTTTTTTTCAAATTTTGTTCCTTCTACCAAAGAAAAGAAACAAGTATTTGTACTGTAGCGCTAGCGGTCCATTTGATTAGTATACCCAGGGCAACCAATTTATATTATTCCTGAGCAAGATCTTTGGAGATTAACTTTCCATCCCATAGTTCATTAATCTCTGCCATCCAGGGTTCAGGTGAGTACGTTCGCTATGCTGGAGAATGTTTTTAATCTCCAAATTTACTCAAGAAGTTTCTTCTAACGGTTGCATTATTTCAACCTCATCTGCTTCACTCCTGTTCCAGGTCTTCTCCCCTCCTTCCTACCAGGCCCGCATTTCTACTCTGTGCAGCTACCAGCGAGGAGGGCCCGCGAGCTCAAAGACCCAACAGGAATTCCTGCAGAAGCCCCACAGCGTGAAGAGGGGCTGTGGGATGTATGAGCCTGCATGCAGCAAGGGTTGTGCTGTTCTCCTGTAGCAGAGGGAAAGGGAGAGGGGAGAGGAAAGAGAGGGTTAAGGAGGCCACAGTGGGACAGTGGGAGGGAGAGAGAATGGAGGGCAGGTGGGCTGTGGCCAGCTGTGGGGCTCAGGAGGAGCCGCAGGCCTGCAGTGTGTTTCTCTGTACTAGAACCGGCCTGAGAAATAAACTACCTGGGGGTGGGAGTCTTGGGAAGCTGAGAAGGGCTGGCAGCTGAGCAGCTCTTGGACATGGCCCTCGGCTCCTACCTGTGCCTCCCTGTGCAGGGAGAAAGCTGCAGGATGGCCAGGAGGTCCTGCTAGGGACAGAGCTCCCCACTCATCAAGGCCTGGGTTGGAGGGACCCCTGGGACAGTGCAAGAGGAGGAGCTTGGGGTAGGGGCAGAGGGCCTGAGAGGTGACCCAGAGCAGCAAGCAGGTGCTCCAAAGAGACTGTCCTCATACCCTTCAGCTGGGGAGAGGAACCTGGCTCCCTAGTGCTCCTGGGCGAGGGCCATCTCTGTAGGATAAGCCCTCCGCTATATCAGTGGCAGCAGTTGTGTGTGTGAGCACCAAATACTTCTGCTGTCTATTCAAAATGGGGATACTGGCAGGTTGTCTGCGCCTCCCAGAGGTGCCAGGCTAGCTGGTGAGATGGCCCTGGGGAACTGAGCTTCCCCCAGCATGGGGTAGGGGTGGGGGTGGACGGGCCAGTGGAACTTCTGTGCTGCTGCTGGCCAACTCAGGCCTTCACAAGGCAGCCTTTCCTCTGTGGAGGACGGCCAAAACTTCAGGAGTGAGTTGGAAGGTAAGGAGAGGGTCCCAGGCCTGGAGCAAGAACCTGGCCATACCTGTCCATCCTTCCACTCCCTTGCGTGGGGACACCTTCCGAGAATGCTGCCCACACCCCTCCTCCCACATCACTTTCCTTCCCCTCTCCAGCCCCTCCCCTCACTTGAAAGCCTGTACCAGGAGCTCGTCTCCTCCAACCCCTTCAGCCAAGAGGCTCCAAGTTCTGGAGAAGTATCCCCCTCCCTCCCCTCTGAGGGGTCGGTGGGGCCCTTGGGGCCCCCTTGGGAACGTCCCAGGTGCTTTGGCCCAAGGTCTGTGCTGATTCAGTGCCACGCCCACAGCTGGGCAGAGCCCTGAGATGGACGCTGCCTGCAAACCCTGTCCAGCCTAGAGCTGAGCATGGGCTTTGGACCCCCCAATGGCTCTGCTCAGTCATTCTTCAGGGCCAGGGACCACCCTCTGGAGCCTGAGCCAGAACCTGAGCCTCCCCACTTCAGGCTCTTCTCTCAGCCACACCACCGCTCCCTATCCGCTTCTCAACCCCCAGCCCACATCAAGCCCTAATTCTACCCTTTTTATTCCATGTAAGAGCATGCCCAAAAGGAGCTCTTGCTCCTAGCAATAGAAAGAGGCTTCTGTTCTTAGAAATACAGCAGCCACTTGTCCATCCCTGGAGACCCTCTTGTTCTGCCCTAGTAAATGGCCCTCTCAGCAGTGGCCAGAAGTTGGCTTTTCTTCCATTTCTACTTCCTTGCTCAAGCCACCTTCTCCACCTGTCTGGTGGTCATTGCACCAGCCATCCTGCTATTGCTATTCTATACTGGGGTTCTGGAGCAGCAGGAGTGTGGCCCCAAGGCAGCAAGGCCTCCCATTGCCTTGACGACATTCAGCAAATCACTCTTGCCCTGGGGACCAGGTTTTCCTTCTGCAAAATGAGGGGGAGTGGACCTCATCATCTCTGATTCCTTCCAGCTTTAGAATCTGTTTCTGTGATGGTGTTGGGGATTGTACAGACCTAGTTTCCTTTGTTTACAAGATGTGGAGACTAAGAAACCCATAGATGGGTGAAGTATTGAGTATCAAGAGCACTCCCTCTGCCTGTTCTGGGATATACACTGTTACCCATGCTTCCAAGGGAGAAAGCGGCCTGGTTAGGGGAGCGGCACCAATGTACGGACACGTCACAGCCTGGGACCCAGGGCTGCCCGTGACCATCCCCCAACAGCCCTGCTGCTCCCTTCCCCCTCGACTCCCTCCAGGGCTGTTGAGAGGAAGAAACGAGATGCTCCATCTCCAGATGCCCTGCTCACAGGAAGGCCCATGCAGATACTCGGGGACTATCCTCTGTTCCCTTCAATATACCTGGTGGGTCTGACCACCAGGACATGGCCCTGCCTTCCAGGGAGTAGGCACTGTGCCTCCACTGTGCCCCTCTCTTGTGACAAGAGCAGGCATGGTGCTATAGAGACTTCCCAGGGCTTCCTGCAGGAGCATTCATCACTGGAGGAAGGGCCAGGGCAGTGGCAGGCCAGGGACAGTGGGCCCCTCCATGGAGCACAGAGCAGTGGGCCCCGCAGGAGAGGCAGGCAGGGGCAGAGGTGAGGCGCCCAGGAGCAAGGCAGCACTGTCTCCACAGCCCGACAAGGGATTTTATGGAATACTTGAGAAAAAATCATCAATGAATATGATGGATGCCCCCAGCAGAGGTGGAGGGGTCCCCGCTTTTGGGTCCAGGAAGCAAAAACCTGGAGTCCTGGCCTGAGCCTGAGCAGAGGACAGTTTTGAACAAGGGGGTCCACAGGGCAAGAGGAGGGTGGGAGTTCTCCCGTGCACACGGATCACTGTGCTTGGGAATGTGTGTCCCCACTGATGAGCGTGGGGATGAGTGTGAGACCAAAGGCAGCCCTCTTGGGGTAGGCAGGGGCCAAGGCCCACAGGTGGGGGCTGGGGAGGATGCCTTCTTAATGGGCATGGCCAGACCCCTCCTTCTTCAGAAGACCTGGAAGAAGCAGGTGGGGGAGAAGCAGAGTCACAGAGGCAAGGCAGAGACTCGGAGGCCCGGAGACTCGTGTGGGCGCGGGCAGGGCCCCCAACCCCACTGCTTTCCCAGCTAGCTGTCTCTAGGAGGCCAGCCCACCCACTGGGCCCCAAAGCCTCAAACCCCAGGTGGCCCTCCCCTCTTACAGCTGCCACAGTTTCTGCAGGGCTGCTTTGTCAGACTCTTAGATCACAAGCAGCAGAACTAGGAAGGCCCTCAGAACGAAGGAGACGCAGGCACCGTAGGAGCCCAGGGCCCCTTTCCATTGCACCCATGCTCCATCCTCCCACGTCTCCCAAAGATCAGCCCTCCCCAGTGACCCCTGGAGCCCAGGAAGATCAAGGATCCAGCCTGTTGCCCTGGGCTTGCCTGCTGTGCAGCTCTGCGTGCAGGTCAAGGATCAAGCTGAAGTGAAGGTATGCGCACGCAGGGTTCAAGGGCTTATTATTAGTAACAATAATTCCTACATACGTAAAATCTCACACCAGACATACGCTTTTTACATCATCTTGTGGCAGGCCAGGTTTCACTGACACTGGCCTCCATCACAACTGTTTGAGTACTGACTGAGTGGTTAAATCTTAAACAATGAAAAAGCCAGTGCCCTTATACAAAGGCTGGAATGAAACAAAAAGCCCATCAAGAGTTTTGCTGAGGCCTTTCCTGGGCCTTAAAGCATGACACAGGAATTCTTAACAGGACCCATTTAGGATTAAACAAGTTTTACTGGGGGTCTGAAGAAACTCCCCAGGCCTCCACAGATAAGTTTATTGGGGATCTGAAGGAACTCCCCAAACCTCCGTGATTTAGCAGGAGACAAGATAAGTGTAATCACCCCAGCACCTAAACCCATTTAGATTAAGTCCATTTACTAAGGCTCCAGAAGAAGGCCTTCAGGACTCAGACCTTAGTTACAGATTGAAAGAAGTTAATCACTTATGTCTTTCAATGAATGCACACTTACACATAGACATATAGCTTAGAAGGTATACAAGCTCTGAAAAACTTTGTAATTTTGCGTTGGTCTAGCGATAATTTCCAGGCCTTCTCCCTGTAACCGGTTACAGAAATAAAAACATCCTTCCCAGTTCATCTGCATCTCGTTATTGGGCCGTGACGAATAGCAGCCCGACCCTCAGTTTGGTCTGGGAACAATCTCACCAGGGCTTGCCATCAACCCAGGGCAATTGACAAGGTAAGTAATTTATCTCCATTTTACAGCCGAGGAGGGTTTGAAGAGGTTAGGAGGCTTGGAGACCACAGCTCCAGTGGTGGGATAGTGGGCAGTGGGCTACAGTTGAGAAACAGGGGAACCGTTGTTGCTCCTCAACCCACTTTTCTCAAGACCTTCATAGGTCTTTTTTGGCTCCCTGCACACCCAGAACGGGAGCACTTCAGAGAAGTGTTGCTTTTCATTTGTTCTTAAGGCACTGCTCTCAGGTACCAGGTAAACCAACCCAGCGATGCCCAGAACCCCTAGCATGGGCCACAGACGCGCAGAGCCGCAGCAAGGACAGAGGGAGCCGCGTGGCCCTTCCTGACATTCTTTCATCTGCACACTGTACCATCAACTCGTTTTCTGCACGGAATGAAGATACATCACTCTGCTCCGGAAAACTACATTTAGCATCTCCTTCTTTTTGTGGGGCAGGGAAGTTTTCATCGACAAAGCGTTTGTATTGCAGATGGCTCACCATATGCCACGTTCCTGCACGTTATCACCTTGTAAGCAGATTCTGTCAGGTTTTAGGAGTAAAAGCTTAATTAACAAGTGGTGTGTACAATTATGTACTTAATTATCAACTGCTTTTATTTCTTTGTTGTTTCTTGTTTTCCAAAAGTTTGGTAACAATTACAGGCAACTGTTCCCTAATGCAATTTCTCTCTGCACCTCTTTTTTTGTGTTTGTGGTTTTTTTTTTTTTTTTTGCCATTTGTATGCTGAGAGGGGGCTTTCTCTTTTCTCCCCTCATCCACCACTTAGAACAGACAGATGCAACATGGGCCCACTGATCTAAATCTCTGAGGGGTGGCCCACGTGTGTGTGTGTGTGTGTGTGTGTGTGTGTGTGTTATTTTAAAAGTTTCCTGTGAGGTTGATCTGCAGTTCTGGTTAGAAACACAGACCTGGGCCTCCACGTTGCTCACTGGGCTGTCAGGGGCTCTCATTCTTTCTCCATCTCCCTTTGCTGGCCCACCCTGGAGGCCAGTGGGGTTGGCTGGACTAGGCTGGTGAGGAGGACAGGAGGTGCTGGGGGGCCAAGGGACAGCCTTACAGCATGGTGAGGGCAGAGGCAGCTTTGGGGAGCTGAGCACAGAAAGCAGGAAGAATTGCAATGGAAGCACAAGCAGCAGCAACTTGGAGGGAACTCGCTGGGCTGAAGTCATAGCCGGAATGTGGGACTTAGAACAAAGTGACTGGATTCACTTGAAAGCACTTCTTCTCACATGCATCTGAGTTAAGGAACTTCTAGAAGCCTATGCCTCCAGCACAGTTGTCTTTCATACAAATCTGTGCAAGAGGGTGTCCTGTTTTAGGGAGCCTCCACAGGGTTGAAAACTCAGTTATCGGCACATGGTGACAGAAATGGCCCCGCAGCTGACAGCGGAGGAGTCTGAACCATCAGGTAGGCAGCCCATCTGTCTTCCCAGAGGGCTGAGGGCTGGTCCTGGGTTTCTCAGCTGGCAGGTGGGGTCCCCTGGGCCCTAGTTCTGAAGCACCCTCCTCACCACACCCACCAGTGTCAGCCGAGGCTGGGTGCAATACAAGAGGGCTGGGACAAGTGGGTTGGAGGAAGATGCAAGGGCAGAAGAATTGCAGAATCAAGAGATCAGGGCTTCCCTTTCTCCAACTAGAGGAAGAAGCCTGAGGGACACTTCCCTGAAATGAAGACAGACAGAGGCCGGCCCCAGCATCACAGACATGAAGCCCCTGTTGCCTGCATGCTCACCGGGCTCTGTCACACCTCCTCTCTGTGCATCCGTCTCCTTATCTGGCAGTGGCTGGGTGAGCTCATCCAGCTCTGCCAGGCCCACCATCTCCTATTTCTTAGAGAAGAGTCCACTAGACTCCGAAGGGCTGTTGTGCTCTGGGGAAAGAACGGCGGAGGACCCTGTTGGGCCTGTCCTTGCCTTTGTGGTTTACGCAGGGCCTAGAACAGTGCCTGCCATGTGATGAGGGAGCTCAACAGGCATCTGTCAAATTAATGAAAATGTAACAGACATGCCATTTGCTACTTTGCCAGGCACATGGCTCCTTCTTTTTTTTTTTTTTTTTTTTTGTTTTTTGAGATGGAGTCTCGCTCTGTCGCCCAGGCTGGAGTGCAGTGGCCGGATCTCAGCTCACTGCAAGCTCCGCCTCCCGGGTTCACGCCATTCTCCGGCCTCAGCCTCCTGAGTAGCTGGGACTACAGACGCCCGCCACCTCGCCCGGCTAGTTTTTTGTATTTCTTAATAGAGACGGGGTTTCACCATGTTAGCCAGGATGGTCTCGATCTCCTGACCTCGTGATCCGCCCGTCTCGGCCTCCCAAAGTGCTGGGATTACAGGCTTGAGCCACCGCGCCCGGCCACATGGCTCCTTCTAAAGACAGCTGCTCTGTCCCACAGGGAGACCCCCAGGTCTCTGTCTGTGCCTGGTTCCAGCTGACCTAAGGGCAGCCCATCAAGGCACGTCAACCTGAGGTGTGGTCTGGGATGAATAGATGACACAGGGCAAATGGGTTCTGCTTCTCAGAAGGTTGATCTGGGAAGTACTCAGAGCATGAGGTGATTAGCATTGGGCATTGAAGCTAAAAAGATCACCGGAAAGAAAAGGAAGAGGTGAGTAACGAATGGCTGAGGCAGCAGCAGCAGTCCTGAGTGGAGAGGGAATCCGGTGCGCCGGGAGGGGACGCCGTCTGCTCCAACGTCCGCCTGCCCTCAGCATCCTGCATTGCTTCCCCGGGCAGGCCCTTCCCTATGCAGAAATCTTTCCCTACAATCTCAGATACCTTCAGGGCAAGCCCTGGGAAGACAAGCTTGAAATGATGGAGGCAGGAGGTGGATGCACCTTCCCACAGCCGGGGTCCAGAAAGCAGCATCTGACCAACTTCAGAAACCAAACAAGAATTTGGGAACACATGAGGGGATCATTTATCCAAGCTGGGATTTAGGGAAAAGCTCCAAACGTTACTTGAAGGGCCCCAGTAGGAGAATGGACAGTTAATTGCCAGGACAACTTCCCCACTGCAGGGTAGGGTTGGGATGGGTGAGAAAGTAGGGGAGAAGGTGGTGACAGGTAGGAGTAGAGACTCAGAAAGCCTGAGGAATGAATGGGCACTCTTGTTCCCATGCACAGGATGAAACGGCATCTTGGCACTTTTGCTGAACAAGGCAACGCTGGGTCTGTCTGACCTGAGGACACTCCATCCCAGCCAGACCCTAACGGAGCAACCCACCTGGTCTTTCACCCGTCAGAGGAAAGCACGTCTTCAAGTACACGGCCAGGGAGGCTGATGGGGCTGGAAAGCAGGAACCACACACCACCTGGGTCTGTGACTAAGAAGGTGAGCTCTTCCGCTGACCCTACACCTGCTTCAGAGACCCAGACGGCAGGGCCCTCTCCTAAGTGACTTCCAGCTGCAGACACAGATTACATTGTCATGCACCATACCCTGATCTATTCCCCCCAGGGAGGGAGGAATCCAGACTGCAAGGTTGAAGGCCACCTTCTCGGAGCAGCACGGGTGGGCCAGGACAGACCCCTCCCCAATCCCCTGCTGGTCACAGCTCAGGGACACATGTAGTACCCTTCCCTCTTCTGTCCAGAGCCATTCCTCAGAACTGCCTTCAGGAGGCCCTGACTGCAGCATGCACATGCAGTGGAGGCTGCCAGTAGGGTAGAGGACAGCTCGAAGGTCAGGATGGGGCAGTCAGTGACAATTTGGGGACTGCTGGAAAAGGCCTGGGACTGTGCCTTCCTTGCAGAAGCAAAGGAGAGAGAGATATGCTCACTTCCAGAGGTGGAGTCCAACTACCAGGACCAGGTTAGGGACCTGTCCATGGGGTCCCGGCTGCTCTCCATGCCGGTGATGGTGGTGTTCCCAGAATGACATCACACAAGTGCTGAAAGTGGGGAGTGGCGGGGAGGGGGCCCCATAACTTGCTTGCTCTCGTGGGTGTTTCTCAGTCCTACTCCCCTCCCCAACACCAGAGGGTTGCCCTTCCATCCTCCCCAGCCACCCAGCCCACCACCCCTGCAGAGCCAGCTTGCCCCGCTAACCCTCCCTTCTCCTGCCTCTCCCCTAGGTCTGCTGCTACCACCTCTTGGGGGTCCCCACCCTGAGCTCACTGAGCCCCCAGCCCACACCACAGGCTGAGGGAGGCTTGGTTGTCATGGTGACATCCAGGTACCCAGAAAAAAGAAGGGGCTGCTGGGGAGTGGCGCAGTCATCTGTATATCAAAAACAGTTGCTGGCTCTGCTCCTTTCCAGCTATGCACTGACCTCTCTATCCAGGCCTCACTTGGGCCAGAGCCCAGGTTCACGAAGCCTTGCCTGGCCTTGTCAGGCACAATCAATTGCTCCCTCATCTGATCAGTTCTTACATGCGGTCCACGGCAGGCCAGCCACTGCACTATGCTAACTTGAGCTGCGTCTGTTCCCTGGCCAGGGTGGGGTGCTCCCCTGCTGTATACTTTAACGAGCCCGCCCCCACTGCAGCTCTCTGGGAGGGTTCCTGGGCAGACTGCACCTTGGCCGAGCCAATAAGTGGAATGCACCCCTTTCTATCCACTGCTTTGACCCAGATCGAGTATCAGCTCCGGTGAGCTCTTCTCCCAATAATTTTAGTCCTGTTCATCTCTATGATGACACCATTCATGTCCAATAAGCTTCTCTTGCAGATGATGGGCGTGGTGTGGGGTGAGGGCAAGAGGGCCCAAATGGGCTGCTGAAGCCGGGCCTGGGAAGGAGGGGCTGGGGAGCAGGGGGGATATGGGAAATGAGGGCAGGCCGCAGGATAAGGAAGGGGAAGGCTGGCTTCCTGGCCCCTTGCTGGCCAGACACACTGTCCTGGAGCTCTGAGTAGATTTAAACTACACCCAGCAGGAATTAAGTGTTCAGAGAAAATGAGCCTGCATGTATTGGGGTTTGGAACAATGTCATGTGAAGAGGCCTCTTTTCAAGGCTGCTGGATCAGGTGACCTTGAGGACATCTCACACGGAGAGGGTGGGGTGCAGTGTGTAAAGGTGTGTCTAATGGATACCAGTGTGTGGAGGAGGGCCCAGTCCATCCCAGGAGGCAGATGTTGGTCAGAAGTGTGAATGGGGGACCCAGCTCCTGGTCGTAGATATGTGCAGGCGTCGGCCGTAGGACTCTGGTGAACAGGAGAGGCAGGTCCAGGTGTATTTAAATTTCATTCTGACTCTGCCTAATTATTTCTCCCAATTGCTCTTGCTTTGAGCCTGGCCCAAGGTTGTCCTTTGATCAACACTGCCATGCCTCCCAACACTAATCTGCCAGTCATAAGCGTCCTGAGCTTCTCTTGCCCGGATGTTAACCATGAGTCCTCTGGGCTGGCATGTGCAATGGGCCCAGTGGGAGTGCTGCTGGGAGACCTGCCCAAGGGGCGAGCTGAGCCTCTTGGGATAATTCTGACTAAATGATTTTTCACAGAGTTGACTTGAAATGTGATGAATGGGTCCCCAGTGCTCTTAAAGCCTCCAACATCACAGCCACAGAAAAGACTCTGGGAGTGGCCTTGAGTCCAGCTCTGGAGAAAACCAAAGGTTGGAGTCATGAAGTAACTGCTTATCCACTCAGTGACGGCAGAGTTGAAACTAGGACCCAGGCCTTGCCTCCTTCTTCTTCTCATGCCACAAAGATGAGAACATGCATTTCCTGACATGCAATTTGCAAACCTCTTCCCAGGTTATGTGTGTGAATGTACCAGGCTACCAGATGGTGTTGAGTCTGAATTAAGGTGATGTCTCATTGCATTTCACGTCATGACCAAGCAATGTCTTACCACCCCACAAAAAGCCAACTGAGGCTTCCTTGAGTGGAAAGACCACAGTGTTGAGGGCAGGGGCTCTGTGAGCAGGTACCTAGAGCGAGAAGTCAAAACAAGGAAATGTTTCGAGGGAGCAAGGCAAGTTAAATGTCAGGCTTCTGAGCCCAAGCTAAGCCATCATATGCCCTGTGATTTGCACGTATACATCCAGATGGCCTGAAGCAACTGAAGATCCACAAAAGAAGTGAAAATAGCCAGTTCCTGCCTTGACTGATGACATTCCACCATTGTGATTTGTTCCTGCCCCACCCTAACTGATCAGTTGACTTTGTGACAATACACCGTCCCCACCCTTGAGAAGGTACTTTGTAATATCCTCCCCTACTCTTAAGAAGGTACTTTGTAATATTCTCCCCACCCTTGAGAATGTACTTTGTAAGATCCACCCCCTGCCCACAAAAAATTGCTCCTAATTCCACCACCTATTCCAAACGTAGAAGAACTAATGATAATCCCACCACCCTTTTGCTGACTCTTTTCGGACTCAGCCCGCCTGCACCCAGGTGATTAAAAAGCTTTATTGCTCACACAAAGCCTGTTTGGTGGTCTCTTCATGGGAGGCGTGTGACATTGAAGACAAGGAAGCTGCCCTCTTTTGTGTGCCCCACTCTCCCCTACCCACAGCCTGAATCTGCCTTTGGTTAAATGCCTGTTGGGATTTTGCAAAAATGAGAGATTTGCCAGGATCACCCCAAATTCCACTGGGTGGAGGATGGGCGGGAGCTCCAGCAGTGAGAGCGTGGCAATGGAACTGCTTTGTCGAGCTGAGACAAGCATGTCTCTTCTGGACAGCAGATGGGCCTTCTTTGTGAGCCTGTCGCTGCCGACCTGTCTGGGTCCCTGTAAAAAGTAGAGGTTCCTCTTCAAACACTTTCCTCCCTGTCTAATTAGGAATAAATAGTAACTTCTCTTAGAAGCAAAATTTATTCAAAGACCTGTGCTAACATTCTTAAATATCTGCTAGCCGTAATAAAGAAATCAACATATTTTATGCTCTTAGCTCCCACAGTTTAGCCTAAATATTTGCCCTGGGTTGCTTATACTGGTCCAAGCAAGCATTAGGTCGTAGCCTGTTCCTCTTCCTTATTTGAAGGTGTTTTTACCTTTCTCAGCATTCCACAAGTTACTTCCTCCTTCCTTTGTTCTCCTCTACCTTTGCCTCTTTTAAAAAGTTCTAAGTTGCTAGCCAATCTGGACAAATACAGAATGTGAGGTCCCGTTCCAGCCAATGGAAACGGAACACAGCAGTAGGGTGGACACGTCAGGTTATGAATGACCCTGTCTCCTTTGTTTGGTGTACTTTCGTGGCAAAACTGCTGGCGAGTGTACCCTTTCTGCAGGAAGGAAAAATGGCCTTGATAAATAAATTTATGTTCAAGTGCTATTTCTTTTTTTCTTTCTTTTTTTTTTTTTTTTTTGAGATGGAGTCTTACTCTGTCGCCCAGGCTGGAGTGCAGTGGCCGGATCTCAGCTCACTGCAAGCTCCGCCTCCCAGGTTTACTCCATTCTCCTGCCTCAGCCTCCCGAGTAGCTGGGACTACCGGCGCCCGCCACCACGCCCGGCTAGTTTTTTGTATTTTTTTAGTAGAGACGGGGTTTCACCGTGTTAGCCAGGAAGGTCTCGATCTCCTGACCTCGTGATCTGCCTGCCTCAGCCTCCCGAAGTGCTGGGAATACAGGCTTGAGCCACTGCGCCCGGCCTCAAGTGCTATTTCTTTACGGCACCGGAGAACAAGCATTTCAAACAATTCAGATGCTAAGGGGAGAACTATGCTCTCAGATCACAGTCAGTTAAAAACCTTACAGGTCCTCAGGTAGTGGCAACAAGGCATCCTAGCTCACATTGATTCCTTTGGCAGTTGACAGGTTTTAATACACATTCCCATGTTATTTTGAGTCTCTTAACCGTGGATGAAGAGTAAGGAGAAAAAAGCTTCCCTAGGCAGGTAGGAAGACTGATCCGCATCCACTCAAAAGTGAAGTGGAGTAAAACGATTCCAGGCCAATCCGTCTCCATGCCACACGAGGCCCCGTGCCCCAGGGCATCCATGGGAGGCCACAGCTGTTGATCATAGTTCTCTCCTTTGCCCCCTTTTGTCTTTACAAGCAATCATTTCCCTGTTTCCCATCAACATCTCCGTCCCAGGTACCCTTCCCCACCCTAGGCCAGACTTGAGGCTGCTGTCCCTGGCACCCCCTGCAGGGCCTGCCCCTCTGGCCCCCCCACTGAGCAGTGAGCGTGTTCAGCAGAAATGTTCCTCAGCTAGCAGAGATCAATACATCAATAGAAACGTCAGCTCGAACATAAACAGAGGGAGGTTGAGGGGAACAGGGGCAGGGGATAAATGGACTCTGCAAGAAAAAAGCCAGACAGCCCCATCGGGATCCGTGCTCCTGGGAGCCTCTCAACTGCATTGTTAAAGAAGGGACAGAGACTTATTACTTCAGGCCCTGCTAATTAAGAATCACCATCATGGGAGGCTGAGGCAGGAGAATTGCTTGAATCCAGGAGGCAGAGGTTGCAATGAGCTGAGATTGCACCACTGCACTCCAGCTAGTGTAACAGAGTGAGACTCCATCTCAAAAAAAATTTTTTTTAAATTTGAAAAAAAGACCTTCCCTCAGATTGGCCTAGGCTGAGTTCTGCCTTCATTCTAGGACTGGCGAGCTGGCTCAACTGAAGGCAGACTTTTCTATCTTGGCCTTACAGGAACACTGTGGGTGGGATTCCTAGCCATTCCTTTCTTGGTGCTCCCTAAGTACTGGGAGTGGGAGCCCCTGAGCCAAGCATGGTGCCTTTGAGCCACAAGCACCCACAAGTGCCCAAGGAACTGCCGTGGCTGAACTCTGAGCAGCTTAGATATGCAGCAGCCAACTAGTGAAGAAGCGGAAGTGTAACTTGGATTCCAGTGAAGAATGAAAGGCCCCTAAGCAAGGGCAGCAGTCCAACTATCCATGTCGAGACAAGTGATGGGAACTAACTCTGGCTTCAGTCAGCCTCAGTAAACCTCCAAAGGCATCCGTTCTGGAGGGCCATCAGCCTGGCGCCCACAGCCAGCGTGGGAGCACCTGAATGAGGTCTCCTTTGCAGAACTTTGGGGAGGGGGGTGGAGAGGAATGCTTAGCAGGATGCCAGCACCCTCTGGCAGGGGCTCCACGATGCTCAGTTCTGGACTCTGGGTCACAGAAACTTCTATCCTTTCCTTTAGCGAATCTGGGAGAATATGCCCAGACCAAGAAGAAACAGTTTGCAGGTGTTTTTTTTGTGTGTTTTTTGTGTTTGTTTTTTTTTTTTTGAGACAGAGTCTCGCTCTGTAGCCCAGGTTGGAGTGCAATGGCATGATTTCAGCTCACTGCAACCTCTGCCACCTGGGTTCAAGTGATTCTCCTGCTTCAGCCTCCTGAGTAGCTGGGATTACAGGCATGCACCACCACGCCCAGCTAATTTTTGTATTTTTAGTAGAGACAGGGTTTTGCCCTGTTGGCCAGGCTGGTCTTGAACTCCTGACCTCAGGTGATCTCTCCGCCTCAGCCTCCTAAAATGTTAGGATTACAGGCATGAGCCACCGCGCCCGGCCAGCAGTTTCCCAGTTTCTATGGCACAGCTCCTCTGAAGAGGTGCAGATCATCAGGTCTGGGTGGATTCTCTGTCACACATTCTTTGATAGTGTTTTTTAAAAGGAATTGGAGGGAGCAGACAGACCTGCTTAGCATTGTTAGGGTTTGTTCATCATGGCAGGTCTTTTCCAAAGAGGCCACCACATTGCTGATTTTCATTCCTCTGGGGAGTTCTCCAGAGTCCAAATTCTTGCGTCGATTACTTCAAACTCAATTGTTTTATATCTGTTACTTCACTTGCGTCAAACCACTCAAGGAATAGTGGCATTGTTAGGGCCAGGAGGTGTTGTAGAGCAAGAGAGAGGAAGGAGAAGCAGTTTTTGGAGACTGGCTGGGTGGGGTTGGACACCCAAGAGTTCAGAATTTGGGCATTTGGGGAGCAAGGGAAGGCCATCCTCTAAGATCCTGGTGGTGGCATCCATGTCCCTGAAAACTCACTTTTGAACATCTGTGCTCTAGCTTAACAAAGAATTCTCCTCTCAAGTATCAAGTGACCCAAGTGATACTCCGGGTTAAATAAAAGGAACAGCCAAGGGAATCTGCCCTAAGAAGAATCTGGGGTTCTTGGGGGCAGATTAGGAAATTAACACCAAAGAGAGGCTTAGGGCAGCTGCTGCCCAGCCTTGTAACCAGGGTCTTGAGGTCTTCAGACCTGTAAGTCAGTGTCCAGTGAGCAGCCTCAATTAGGGACCATGGCTCTCAGGCCCTCTGCTGAGGATGCCTGAGGTTTTTGCTGACACCTGTTCTTGAAAAGCAATGGAGATCAGGACAGTTTGAGCTTCAGGTAGATGAGCAGAGAGCAGCACAGGGCTCTGAGCTGGGTGGCCCCCTCCTTCCTCTGAGGAATCATGGGGAGAGGATGAGTGAAAAAGAAAGGATGTCTGTGGGGGTAGGGAGTGGGCTTGGGAATATTCAGGATCAGTGACCCTCGGGTCCTCCACCTTGGCCTGATGTGGAGTTGCATTTGCTTTCCCTGAGTTTCAGGCTTGCACACAGGGAGGAGTATGTGAACATGCAAGCCCTGATGTGCTGAGGACACGATGGCAGTAGCAGACCTGGGGACTCGCCATAAATAGCCCCAAGATGGATAGTGGCTGGGATGGGCCTGTTGGTGACCTCCTTGCTCAGCCAATGATAAGTTATAGCACCCTATAACTCAGGGACACTTGATTTATTTACCAGGTCCTTCCATACCCATTATCTCATTGGAGCTTTCCAAGGGTGCTATAAAATGGACAAGTAGAGGTGACTGGATCTCAAGAGAGGTGACTTCTCTGGGGACACATGATGAGTCAATTGTAGGACCAGCACTGGACTCCACCCCAGAGCTCACAGCTCTGACCCTCTTCCCTCTTACTCCACAGAGGGACAGTCCCACAGGAAGACCCCCTGGTCAACCCAAGGAAGAGCCACACGAATATGAGGGTGTCCAGAGCCGCTCTGCTTCCAGGCACCTCCCTCCTCATTCAGGCACCTTCTAAACCCAGCTTGGAAGGATGTGATGGGAGCTCTCTCACCAGTTGCTACATGCCCTCACTTTTGAACTTTGTAAACTGGGAGCTTGAGGGGGCACACCACCCACCCTGCACAGAACAAGAGGTCGAGAAGTCTGGGCCGCTAGGAACAATTCACACCTGCCAGTAAGGGGGGGAAGGGGCTGGCTTAGCCCTTTGGGATACCTGGCCAGGCCTTGTGGAGACCCAGCTGGGCTCCTCAGAGCAGGGACAGCCCATGGGCTCCACAAACTTCAGTGACTCATGGGTGACCACCCTGATAGGGCCAGGGAGAGGCAGAGAGGTAGCCTGCTCTAATCACTGCCTGAAGGCTCTGACATCAGAGAGGTTTGCTGGCCTCCCTCTCAAGTTGGCCCACTCCGCCTTGAGGGTCCTTAGGCTCTCTGTGGGTCCCCTTTGTCCCGGACCTGGGCTCCAGCCTTTGGGGCTTCCTGGATGGGAGGAGTGTAGAAGCGGGGGAACAGCCTACACTTATGTCTTAAATTTTAAAGTCTTCTGCTCCTAGCAAGGCTCATGGGGTGGGTTTGAGAAAGACTTTGATCTTGAAATAGGTTGTCCTGAGTCCAGGTCTGGGGTTTGTCAGGTCTTGGGTCTTTGATTTGCTGTGAGTGATTTTCAGTACCCTTATATCTTCATAAAAGGCCCCTCCCAAAATCAGCCGGGTGTGGTGGCACACACCTGTAGTCCCAGCTACTTAGGAGGCTGAGGCAGGGGAATTGCTTGAACCTGGGAGGCGGAAGTTGCAGTGAGCCAAGATGGCACCACTGCACTCCAGCCTGATGACAGAGCAAGCCTCCGTCTCTTAAAAAAAATAAAAGCCCCTCCCAGAATTTCTGTAAGGATCAAATGAGATAATGGGTGGGAATGTGCCTCACCATCTTCACGGTGTTGCACAATGGAAATGAATTTTATCGTAAGGGTTTTGAGGCCCTGTGGGCAGGTGCTTTTGCAGAGGAGAACCAGCGAAGCAAGGGCTGCCAAGACAGCCTTACTTTCTCACCTTGATGTGGGGGACAGAGGGCTTTCCAAATTTGAGGGGCTGCCAGGCTGGACAGGGAAATGCTCAGCATGGTTAAAGATCCACAGAGTAGAGGGAAATGAACCTTCACTGGCTGCTCAGCTTCCCAGGCCTTTTTACTGCTCATCATAAATTACCATCCTGTTTTATTTTCGTTTTATAGCCTCTTCCAGGCTGTTTCTGGCGATTCACTCTCTGCTCCGGGCCAACTATGTTAGAAATGGTTTCCTGGTCTTTCTCTTTCTCTGTCGACACCTCAGACGGCTGGCGACTGGCCCGGCAGCTGGGGGGCTTCCATAAGCAGCCGTTAGATGAGGAAACATCAGAGCTGACAGCTGAAAGTTGACAGAAAAGAATCAAGATGCGTAGTGTCTGCCCTCTAGCAGCTTCCACCAGTGCAGGAAGGGAACCGGACGACTCACATTTGCACGGGCTTGCAGACCCAGCTTCTGAAGAGGAGCCACTACTTCCTGGGACCTGCAGCTCCAATTCAGGCAGCTCTCAGGAGGCGATGACAAGTTCTTCAGCGTAGTTGGCTCTCTCTCGTTGCGGTTGGTCCAACCTTTCAGTATTTAGAAGTGTTAGGGAGACCTCCAAGATCCTTTCCATTGTCAACATCTTGTGGTTCTGCCATTGTGAGAAGGAAGGGCCCTGCCTGGGGGTCGGGAGGCTCTCATTCTAGTCCCAGTTCTACTACCAGTGAGTGGCTCTCTGGGCAAGTCCCTTCCTCTCGCCAGGCATCAGTTTCTTCTTCTGTAAAGTCAAAAGGCCAAAGCAGGTCACCCAAATGCCTTCTGGTGTTGCCATTCTACAAGCGGTTACCTCATCTGCACAAAACATGCAAGTACTTGTTTGCACACTGACAGATTCCCACAACAAATTAACATCCTGTCAAGCGTCACACACAACAGTCCTGTTTTTAATGAAATGCTCGTTTTTCACATGAAAGCAATGGGTTAGGGAAGATTTGAATGATGTTTGTGAGCCTTTGATATAACATTTTTATTGAGGTTTTGTGTGTGTCCCAGTTGAGGAGAAAGCAACATAATGGCAAAGTGGTCTCTCCTGTCATTATTCTAATAGAAGAGAATTTTTTATTCTAATAGAAGAGAATTTTTGTTCAACACAATTTTTGGTGTGAATTGTCAATTACCATTCTCCCAGATCTGTTCAACCAGCATGACCCTGGTTGTGGCCCGTTTTGTGGACACAAGGAGGTAAAAGATAAAGTAGCATGTGCTGAGTTTGTGATGAATAGAAGGACACAGGTGGGGACTGGCCTTACACCACTCACAGTGGCTGAGTTGGGGGTCTGCAGGGAGGGAAAGGGGTCTGCCTTTGCCATGCCAAATATAAGATTGTGGCAGGCCACCTACTCAAAAATATTGTGAAAAGAGTAATGCAGGATGCGGGGCTCGAAGAGAGACAGGGTTGGCATCATTCATGCTGGAAGGTATTGGGGTGAAGGCAGAAGAGGAGGAGAGGGGATGCAGGATGAGGTGAGGGTCATCCCTCTCTGGGCATCACTTTCCTGATCTGTAAAATAAGGAGTTTGGACTAGACAGGTTCTCTGTTTCACCCATCTAGCTGGCTCAGCGTGGAGAGCAGGGAAGAGGCAGGGAAGGGAAGAGGAGACCCAGAATGCATCAGAATGGGAGATCCTGGCTTGGCGGCACCCCAGAAAGCTTGGCGAGCACCCCCAACGATAGGGATTGAGGCGCAATCTGCTCTCAAACTTGAGAAACTGATTGATACTGAAACACTGCTCTCTAGGGTTCACTTATAAAAAGTGACTCCCCACTCTGCCCCCTGAGAAAGGTGCAACTTCCAGGGTGAGTCACAGAGCCGGTGAGGATCCTATACACTCCGGGGTGTGACACCACAGACCAGCAAATGCCAGTATAATTCTTCTCGGGGCAATGTTAAAAGTCTGTTCAACTACATCCAAATTCCCATTTCAAGCGTAGGCTCCAAAATCACATACCAATATGTAACCCCTATGGCTCCAACCCCCGGAAGAAATACACAAAATTCATAATTGTGCATGTGTGTGCGTGTTTAACATCAGTGGACACTAAGAAACAATAGGCTTTTCATTACCTTCCTTTTTTTTGTTTGTTTGTTTTTGTTTTTATTCTTTAAAAGGATTATATGCCAGAGAGTGCAATGGTAGAAAGCAGAAGAGGAGATTTGGAACAAGAAGATGGTGGGAGACATTTTACAATTTATCAAGATATGAGTGCAGTTCCCTCTTTTTAAATGCCCAAAGCCCCCTACATTGAGCTTCTTAAATTAGGAAGTAATGTTCTTAATGGCTACCCTGAGGCAAGGCTATATCTAGAAGAGCAATTTTTAATCATTACTGTAAAATTATCCTGCTCAGGTGATTCCAGTGATTCGAGCCAGGAGTTTGAACGACCCCAGATGTGCAGCTTCTAGACAGCACATCTGAGGTGGGGTGGCGGGGCCAGGAGAAAGATGGGGCTTATGTTTCAGAAGAGGCCTGCCTTGGCAAAGCCTAGCCCCAGGAACATGTCTTTACTCAGCCCCAACTTAGGAGGTGGGTCCCCTGTTGCTGTGCCGAGGGCTGGTTGCCTGAGTGCTGCCCATACCCCACTGTAAACTTATGGAAAAGTCTGATTCTGCTATTTAGACTTCCTCCCCTTTCAGCAACCTACCTCGACTGAGCCCTTCTGGGTTTTGGCAGAGAATAACCTATTATAATCAAAAACACTGTATGACGAATAATACCGTCTTTCATCTGTGTAGCACCTCATCCATTCCCAAAGTGCATATACATTTTATTAGACAAAGTTAATTCTAGATAAAATAAGTAGCTCACTAAGTCAGTAAGTCCCATTTCCTGACAATTCTGGAAGAAAAGTTCGGCTCCCTTAGCTAGTGGAGGGTCTGAGAGAATCCCTTTAAAATGACTGGATAAAAGAATAAACTGAGATCTGGAAGAATGAACTTGCAAATATACCATTTAATGTAAATGAAATGTTTTAAATAAAATTCAACTTAGTGTGCCAGGCACCGAGCCTGCTATAAGGAATAGAAAATAAAACAGTCCCAGTTCCTGAGGGGCACATGGTCTAGTTGGGGTAGGGGGGTAGTGGTTGGACTATACACAAATTCACTCAACACAAACCAGAGATTAAACTAAACCAACACTCCATTGTGACTCACCTACCCACTGGTCCAGACCCACTAATTCTTTCCCTGTACCTCACAGCACCCAGACCTCTGTGCGAAACCCCCTGGTTCCTGAGTTTCTCTGTTGCACATGGCTTGCCCCCCATGAAATCCACAGGGTCTTGCACTTAAAGTCCTAGACCACCCTAGTCTCTGCCTACCCTCCTCCAACCCACCACTCCTTTGTACGGCAGGCCCCAAGGATTCAGTCTTTCTCGTTTTCTTTGGGAGAGATCTGGGCTCCCCTCCTGGCCCCTGCTTCCTTGCTGTTTTAATGGTTTTAACTGCAGAAAAATTAAAGAGTTAACCAAAGTAGAAACATCTAGAAATGACAAGATGCCACTCTTCAAAGCTTCCGCAGATTCTGGTCTCTAGTTTAGAGCTTCTGATTTCCTTCTGGCAGCACCGCTGGAGTGGGGACCTCTGTTTTTCATATGAAGTGGGTGGCTGGCCAAAAAAGCAAGCCTGCCCCTATGGGGAAGCCTTCCTGCCCGCCCTTCCCTGCAGGAGACTGGCCCGGGGCTTCGAGGGGAATCACGGTGAACTACAAGTGCTCCCTGCTTTCTGATGCCCTCCTGGTGGGGCCAAGGCCCTCCCTGCTGTCGGGGCCTTGACACCCCTACTCTCTCAAGCCTGGTGATCCAGTCCTGATGCTTGGTTAGCCCTCGACAGTGCTGCTGCCCCTTCCCTTGAGGACTAAACTCTGATTTTTTTTGTCTTGCCCAGATTCCTATCTAAGAGGTCTGGGAGTCATGCCCTACCAACCATACATTCTCATCAGGTGGGTTTTATTTGACCCCGTATATATCGTGACTTACTTTCCAATCCGACTGTGGCATAGCAAGGAAGAAAATCAAAATGTTTTACCCCAAAATACATTTCCTTGCCATACCTCGAAATTGTCCTGCAAAGTCTCTTGTAGGAAAAATCCACATTCTATAAGAAACCTTTCCTTTCCCCTTTGTTTTCCTTCCTTCCTTCCCAGATCCAGGAGATAAATCAACTAAGAGCCAGGTACCCTTTTAGGTCCGAAAAGAAACATTTTACAACCCGCTCTCTCTCTGAAGTCTGCTATCTGAGAGATTCCTCTGCACAATAAAACTTGGTCCTCACAGTTCTGTACCTTAACCTGAACATTCCTTTCCATTAATCCCAGGTCTCCAGATAAACCCAACCAATTGTCAATTAGAAAATGTTTAAATTTACCTATAGCCTGGAAGCCCCCACCTTGAGTTGTCTCACCTTTCTGAACCAAACCAATGTATTTTTTAAATGTCTTTGAGTCTCATGCCTTCCTAAAATATATAACACCGAGCTGTACCCCGATCACCTTGAACACATGTTCTCAGGGTCTCCTGAGGGCTGTGTCACAGGCCATGGTCACTCATATTTGGCTCAGAATAAATCTCTTCAAATATTTTACAGAGTTTGACTCTATTAGTCAACACCCTTTAATCACCAAGGCTTCCAAGCACACCCCCATTTGGGAACCATGCCATAGTGGGGCCCAGACCATGTCTTCAGGTGATCTGAATTAACGCTTCTGAGAAAGCAATTTGGGAGAGTGAATTTCCCCCCTCGAACCCAAGCCTTTCTTCTCTGGCTCCCTGGCTGAGGCCAAAGTATAGCCCAGACCTGCTTCCAGATCTGTCCTCCTCCTGCAGTCCCTCCAGCCACTCCACCACTCCGCCAGGGCCAAGCTGCGCTTCTTCCAGCCTGATACCCCTCTTTCCTGCGGGGCTCTACCAGTCTATCTTCTGCGGTGAGCCACCCTCTCCTAACTGTCCCAGGCCCAGGGCAGGGTTCACCACCTTGTTTTCTCTGTCAACAGCTCCTCCTTCGTACGATCACAATGCACATCTGTGTTTTAAACCTAAGGCCGTCTAACTTTTGCTCTATTTCCAACCACTAATTAAAAATGGACTCCTCCTCTCTTCTTCCCTCTTTCTTAGTATATTCCCTTAGAGTTTATCATGATGATCTGTGAGAATAATTGTCATAGATGGCTTTGGGGGACCATTTCTGCATGTAGATGGACTGGGGCTGTCAATGAAACCTGGATGGTTATAAGCTTTCTATTTTAATGAATTTATGCAAGTACAAATGTATCGCTTCAGAGCCACCTTTTGTTTGCCTCAAGAAATAGCCAATTCATGTTACATTTTTAAAAAGGTCTTCCACTATTTAAAATGAATGATTTGGGATGGGGGAGGGTGTGAGTGTGACAGAGATTGGTTGTGGCCACCTTCAGCTTATTAATTTTCACTTCCTGCAGGTTCCTAGGGGGGCATCTGTTAAAGACTGAGAGGACATTGCTTTTCAAAACCTCCTCTCTTTTTACCGCTCTACTCATCTCCTCAGCTTGGGACCTGAGAGAGCAAGGGCAGAGTAGGAGGGGACGTCCCCAAGGGGTGGCGGACAGGCTGGTAGTCCAAGACAGTCTGGAATGGAATAGAATATGAAGAGAAATGCAGCCCACCCGCTCCTTCGGGGAGAGGAGAGTGCTGGTGGAGAAGCTCGAGCCTGAATTTTTCTTGAGGAATCTAAGAAGATCCTTTGGCTTCAAGGCAGATGGAACCTGGGTGGTTTAGGGGAAGAATGGGACTTGACAGCGGTGCTCAAAGCTTCTGGGAAGGGCTTTTATCTAGTTGACAGAAGTGAAAATAGTAGACCTTGGCTCCTCTCTGCTCCCATCTCTCTCCTGCCCAAAGTCCTTGGCCAGGCACTGTTCGTTCCTTCCAGGCCAAAGACTTGGGAAAGTAATTTCTGCAGGCCCCCTCCAGAGCTGTTTCCAACCCCACAGACAATCTGGTGGGTGAAGAAACCTGAATTAGCTGAGACTTTCCACAGTAGCCCTCAATCACTTCTCTTCAGCTCAGTTCCAGACCCTTTACAAAGTGCGTGAAGGCACCATTCCCCAAAGCGCAGAAAGGAGGCGCACCCTGCCAGCAGGAGAGGACACGTGAAATCAGGCACGTCTCGGGAAATCCTCTAAGGTGGTCCTTGCCCCTGGCCTAGAAGTCTAGGGAGGCGGAGGTCCCCATACATCCACCCCGGGGGGTACTTCAGGAACAGAGTAACCGCCCCGCCGGGCCGGCTGGTGGAGTGGGGCCGTTCCTAACGGCTGCCTCCGTCCTGCCTCGAGGTCTAGGGAAGGGGTCTTGGCCACCTCCTCCCGCAGCCTCCCAAATCAAGATGGACTCTCAGGAGACTACACCCTGCGTCTGCAGAACCTCAGAATACAGAACCACCAGGGGTTCCTGGCTCATGGCCCTGGGAGGATTGCTGTTGGGAGATGGGAAGGAATCTAGGGAGGCTGAGGCCCTCAACAACCACCCGGGGACCTCAGAGCAGAGTCCTGCCCCCGCGGGCTTGACAGGGGCAGCCTGGCGCGGGGCGGGGAGAGAGGCCGGGGCGGGGCCGGGGCGAGGGGGCGGGGCCGGGGCGTTGAAGGCCACCAGGTCCCTCCCCACGTGCCCGCTGTCCGCGCGCTGCGGCCTCGGAGTAACTGCTCTTCTTAAAGGCTGCCTCCGTCCTGCCGCGCGGCCTTTAGGGGGCTGGGGCTGGCAGAACCATAACTCCCTCTCTGAGGGTGAAAAAGGGCCTTAATTGCCAGAAGGGCCCTCGAATGGGGACGCGGGATGAAGCGGGGCCGGGGGCAGCGGGGGCGCTTTCCTGGAGGCTGGGAAACCTGGAGGGAGGCCCCCCAAAACCTCTCGGTTCGCCGACCCCTTAGTCCCAGAGGGATAGGAGGTGGGCTGTGCCTCAGCAGGGTCGCAGGCATTGCAGGGGCATCACGATAGTCAGAGCATGCTGGCATGGAGGCCGCTCAGCCCAGGGAGGCAGGATTCAGGCCCCAAATGGAAGGCATGCAGTCGTGCCCGCCTAGAGGCGTTAATAGTGTGCCACAGTTTGGGGGTGAGGATCTGACAAGTTCATACCTTTTTGAGTTGCCTTTTCAAGTCTGTTGGATCAACCCACAGCTTGGTTCCTGTGAAGTGAGCTTGCTGTGACTGCTTCTTCAGTCACAGCTGTGGTCATCTTGAGGAGGTGCCTTGGGGTCTGTGGCAAGAGGCAAAAAGGAGAATGTGTGATACTCAGAATGCGCTAAAGCGTGCTCTTACAGAGCAGAAGTCAGTGGCTGCTCACCAGACAGGGGCCTTGGGGATGAGAAAGGCAAAAAAATGGATGTGCTTCTATCAGCTTCTATACAACACCAACGAACTCCGGTTGGGGGCAGGTGCCAGCCAGGGCTATTAAATAATAGGAGAGGCTGCCATAGGATGAAAGGATGGGGGAGGGTGGGGAGGGGAAGAGGAAGGGGACATGCTCCAAGAAGCTACCCAGCACCAGCAGTCTCATTAGCTCTTTGCTATCGGTCCTCAACTACATTTGGGGGACAGTTGCTGACCAGGAGATCTGTTTGTCAGCGAAGGTGTAGGGAAGAGGGGAAGTTTGGGGGCTTAACTGGCTCCCTACTAAGATACCCAGAGAAATGCCTTCATTCACAGAATAAACCAGAGGAAAATTTGAGTCTGAGTCTGAGTTCCAAAGGTTCTGGGTACCAGGGCTTGAATCCAGCAGCGTGACTATTCGTGCCTCCGTGTTTTCATCCTGAAATCTGGAAAGTAGTTCTTTCCATTGCGATATTCTCTAGCTAGAACCCAGAGAGGATAAGAAACTGCCTCATGGTAGACTCCCAGGGGAGAAAGTACAAGTAGGAGATGGCCTCAGAGCAGGGACTTCCAGCCTCCCACCCTCTGGTGGTCTGGGAGGATCACAGGATGTCAAGGCCTTGCTCCTGTGGCCTTGATTCGGATTAGCTGTGGTTCAAGACTGCCTGTGTGGCACATGTGGATACGTGCAAGGTCGCCGAGGCAGCGCTGTGCCCTTTAACATTCATCTGCTTTCCCAACCCAAAGGCAGACTCCCTAAAGGGTAGGGAATGCCTCATTCCCCACTGGGCCCTCCTGCAGCTCCTGGCATGGAACTGACACATAGTTGGCATTGGCAATGCACATACTTACTAGATCTTAAAGAAGGCCAGAACCAGAACCAGAGGCACATAAATAAGATCTGTATCAGCAGTGGGGTAGAGAAAGGGTGGGAAACTAAGTGAAATCTAGGAATGCATCCAAGGAAGTAGATCAATTTGAGCTTTAACTACTGGAGAATGGCGCCTGAGCAGGCCCCATTTGTTCCCACTTATAGCTAATTGTATATACCTTCGAGGAATGTAAGAGCCAGCAGGAAATTCCCCTCCTCCTGAACCACAAAGGATTTCTAGGTGGGCAGTGATTGTCTATGGGCCATGGCGTAAGACCCTCCCAATCCCCCACAACCAAAGTATCTTCTTGCTCCCTAAAAAAAATGTGTGGAGACTACATATTCTTGCCTGTCTAGTCAGCCTTGGTTAATTTCGTAAAGTAAAGGGACCCTGAGCCTGCCTGCCCGGCCCAGAGTTTAGAGTTGAAAGGGAAACATCTTTGAGGTGGAAACCAAGTGCATGGATCAAATGGTCCTGATGGTGCATAGAGCCTTAGGTTTGGAAAGAAGTGAAGGGCCTGCCGCCTTGCTGGGGACCTGAGCCTCTCAGCCACTGGTGCTCTCTGGAGTTGCCCCCTCCCCAGGGACAATGGCCCTTGTTGGCCTCCAAGCCCCCTCCTTCCCTGGATGCTGTGCTGTTCTCTGCTTGGTCTTGTTTCATTGGCTGTGGCAGAATCTTTGGTCCCAACAAGACCCAGGAAACAGAGCCTAGCAAGGACCTGAGGCAACTGGGTGCCCCAAGACCACAGGAACTCATGTGTGCTGTGAGGGCTTTAAGAACTTTGAAGTGGGGAGTCTCCGACATGGATCAGGGCTGTGGGTGCGGATGTTGTCAATAAGCCACACGCAAAGGTTGGGTCAATGTGACTGCTTCTCAGACCCTCTTCGGAGGCAGACTCTCCCTCACCTGCCTGACCAAATTCCTTCTGGGCAGAAGGACCTAGGGAGCTTTCCCTGGCCCATGTGGCACAGGCCCAGGCCCAGGCCCCCACTCAGACAATGGACCCTTTCTTTGCCCACTGAAAGAGGTCCCCAAAAGATGAGCTCTGTTACAAGCAGAACAGACAAGGAACAGTGGGATTAGGGCTCCAAAAACCCTCCAGAACTATCAGAAAATTCTGGACAGCGGTCCCTGATGGCATCTGTGTTAGGGTGGGAACAAAAGCTCTTCTCACAGGCACCTCTGCAGGTGGGGGTTGAGACTGTCAAATACCGGCCGAGGCCAAGGGAGACTCTGTCATGTCTGAGGCCATAGGCATGCTTTCTTCTGGACTTCAGCGAGAGGCAGAGCCCCCAGCCCCATGGAGTCACCTCAGCTCTGCCTGGGAAGAAGCGAGGGAAGCCCATTCCTCCTCGTGAGTTGGCCTCTGGGGAGGCAAAGTCAAGTGTGTGATGGTTCCTTACCTGTGCAGGGAAAATGGAACTTGGGAGTCAGTTGTCTGAAGGCATCACTCCTTGTATGACTCCTGCAAGCCCAAGCTACCTGTTCCTGCACAGAAACCCTCCCTGGCCTCATTCTGTGGGTAGCAAACCCACATATTCAGTTACTGCTGTTTTCCTCCTTCCTTGGATACTTGTCTCTAATAAATATTTTCAGTGGGACCCGCAGACAAACCCTAGCCCCAAACATAAGATGGCTATGTCAAAAGGGGCTCCTGGGACAGTGATACTCCCGGAGGCGTCAGGCAAAAACAAAAGTGAGCCTCTTGGCCACCTCCTCCCTCAGCCTTCTGCATAAAGATGGACTTGAAGGAGGAGACCACATCCTGCAACTACAGAACCTCACCATACGGAACCACTAGGGGCTCCTCGTCCAACGCCCTGGGTGAAATTGATGTTGGGAAGATGAGATTAGTAGTGAGGCCCATCACCCCGCCATGACTCACCTTCTTCTGCCCCCATACCTGTCCTTCAGACCATATCCTTGCTGAGGCAGAGCCATTGAGTTCAGGGAGCACCTGTGGGCAGATGAAATTGGGCTGTGGTGGGTGTGGGAATCCCTGTGGACTTCCAAAAGCACTTCGGTTTCTGCCCTGCCTGGCGTGGTTCCAGAACCCAGGGTGGTGGCGAGGTGGGAGCTGGCAGAGGGCAGGGAAGAAGTTCCAGGATCAGAGCTCACCTTTCCCTTCTTCACCCTGATCAGGCAGAAAAACATGAGGGTGCAGGCCTGGCCGTCTCCTAGACTGCACATTCTTGTGGAGAGTGAGGCCTTTGTCTGTTCGGATTTGCTGCCCTGTGTGTTTCAAGCTGACCCACACTTTACAGGCTGCTTCGAAGCCCTCCCTACCCACCCAGTGAGAAACACCCCTGGGGAGAGGCAGAAATGGGTCTTTTAGTCTTGCAGCCTTTGTTTGTTTAAAATGTCAGGCTGACTTCTTCTCAGTCCCAGAAATATTTTACTGGCATGGCTTCAGCAAACGTGACTCAAAGCCTAGAAGGACATGGCCAGATCTCACTGAGTGACCGTTTAGTCCAACCTAAGGACTGATGTTAGAAGGAAAGATTCTTTCTCCAGGTCAAATTAGACTTACGCAGATCAAATTAGAATACCAAGGGAAGGAGGCACTTTGGCCAGGATGGGGAGGGGCTAAAGAGCAGGCAACAAGCTTGGGACGAGCTGGAAATATGTGCAACACAGGCTTGTAGGAGCTCAGGCTTCCAGTGGCGGGGAAATCTCCAATTGGGTGGGTAGTAAAGACTTAAACCTGTTAAAATAAATTGATTAGCAAAAGATCTCTGCTCAGTGCTCTTTAAATTCTAACATCTGTTCCCAGTAAATAATTAACATAGCAGATATTAATTAGGAGGCTTAAAAGGAGGAGATGGCAGCTTAAAACATGCACTAAGATGCCTCTTTGCCTAAGAAATGCACACGCAAACCCACACCCAGGTGTTAAGGAAAAAGTGCTGATGGTGCTGCTTCCTCCTTCTGTCCCTTGTCCCAGGCTGCACACCTGGTCCTACCCCTGTCCCTAGTAGGCTGGCATCTTCACAGCTGCTTCCTCCCACCCTAGGACAAGTACCCGTGGAACACTGGCCTGCAGCCACGATAAGGGTGTCCATGGATTCCTAGAACTACAAGTGGTGGAAGGCAGCCCCCTCTCCAACCCTCCCTGTCACACACACCCTCCCCTGCAGCAGTCAAACAGCTTTTGTTTGCTGAGGCTCTGCTGGAGTCCTCCTTACCTGTCCCTCACCAAGGGACAGATGCACCTCTGATAATGGGCAGAAGTTGGGTGTCAGTGACGGGAAGATTCTAGACTACTCCCTAGGAGATAGCCCCTTCTCTTCCCTTAAACATCCCCCTCCCTGCTTGGTTTTCTGGATATTCCAAGAATATCCTTTTCAATATCCTTTTCCTTGCCTCCTTTGCTCAGCAGTTTCCTGTGGAGTTCCAGTGTCTTCAGCAGATCACCATTGTTTTCAACTTTGGAAGGAGTAGGGCTTCTGGGGACACTCAAGATATTTCCGGGCAGAGTGGGTGGCTAGCTTCTCCGGGTAGGGCAGCCCAACTCCTGTCTGCATGGAGTTGGAGCTGCCACCACCAGGTCTGGTAAGGGGCCAGGGTAAATCTAGTTCATACTGTCTTCTCTGGGTGAATAGTTTGAGCCCACTGGGACTACCTGGGAATTGAAAAGATGCACAGGAAAAGTACTTTATACACTCAGATGTCTACTCTCTCAAATATTGCAAGAATTTTGTAAGGACAGGGTGGCCTGGCTCCACACTCACCGGCAGGTGCTGCCCTCAAGGGGCTGCTTCTCCTTTCATGTAGAAGAGGGTTTCTCAGGTTCTGCTGGTGAACCAAGGTCACTGAGTACCATCTTTATTGTCACTCCAGCCCGTTTGACCCAGGGCTAGAACCCAGCCCGGGCTGGGACAATGCCTTCTGGCTGACACCCAAAGCAATAGGTGGGAGAGATCTGGTGGGAGTCACGTGTCTGCCCAGGTGAAAAGATTCCAGAAATTACCCACACATCATTTTCTCCGTGAATTAACTGAGCATTTAATTCCTGAAAGCTTTGATCTGCAAAAGGACCTGGCTTGATTCTTTCAGAATCTCTCAGTGCTGTGTTATTGCAATAGTAATTTTCCTTCTGATCAGAGGTCATTGGAATGGAATGGAACTATATGGAGGTCTCTTGGATTGAGAAGTGGAAGAGTCGCTGTGCGCTGTCTTATTCCACACTTTCAGAGCCAAAATCCAGAAAGAAGGGGCAGTAACCCTCATAGGTACTTCACTCCCAGGAAACCCCCTCTTCACTACAGGTTGAGTCAGAGACCTAGTGAGTGCCTCGGACTCCCGCAGGCAAGGCTTAGTGGTTGGTGATCAGTGTGGATGGGCAGGAGGGTGGACTAAGCAGAGTCACAGTGGGCTTACCAATCTGTGCAGGGCTGCTGTGGCATGGGGATAGAAGCTAGCTGGCTTCATTTTTGAAGAACTTTTAAGTCCATGAGCCTCTGGATTTCAACAAGGGTGTAGGATGGCCAGGGAAGCATGCTAGGCCTTGGCATTTCTATGTTAGTTGGAAGCATCAGGCTCGAGGCATCTAAACACAGACTTGGGCAGGTGCTGTGAAGAGAAGGACCACCTAACATTAGAAACTTCGGTGGAGGTGGTGAAGGATATGCAGTCTCCTTGGGGATAGAGGACAGAACTTCTTTCCTAGGGAGGAAAGGAGGGGGTCCCTTGGCTGGAGCGCAATGTGGCCTCTCTGGGCAGAGTAGGTGGTTCTTGGCTGGAAGGAAGGCTGAAGGGCAGCTGGGATGGGGCTCCAGACTCCGTCACATGTCCTGCCATTTAGAATGGCGACTATGGAAACCTCCATCTGACCAGTATTTGGAGAGACTTTAGATGGATGATGGGCTCAGTGGCTGATGGCCAAGTTAGGTGGCTCTCTTATCCACGGGGATCAGCATTTCTTAGCCTCTATTGAGAGATGCCCAGACTCCAAGAGCAGGACACACTAAGGGAATGAAGAACTAGAACCCTTCCCCATGCATCCAGCAAGAAAACATTGCCTGGCACACATTCCTGGATGTGGGGGGGCGTGCCTCCAGAAGCCAGGGGTGGGCTTGGCCAGGCAAGGGTGGATTGGTCAAAAGCCAAACTGTCCTGACCCTCCCCTGTCCCCCTGGCTGTGGCCCAGAGGCTTACTTTCTCTCTCCAGTTACTTGGTAGGAGGCTTTTGAGTGTCCAGCTGAGAGGAAGCATGGCATCTGCAAAGGCAGAGTGTAGGGCTATAACCTTGGTAATCAGTGAGAGAGAGGGTGAAGGCCTCTGCATCCTGCTTCTTCCCCATCAGTGTATGCTGAACCCAAGGTCTCCTGGTCTCAGAGGGGCCAGCGCCGGGAGTGAGTGCTTTCCTGTTGTTATTTCTAGATTGGCTAGAAATACAGACAGGGCCAAGATCAGGTGTCTCATAAACACACGTTCCTCTCCCCTACTGCCTGCCATCCTTTCCCGGGCTTCCCAGGCCTCTTCTCAAGGCCTCTGTGAAGTGCCTCACGGCCCTCTGGCCCAGGCCTGCTGTAGCAACGTGGAGAGCTCTTCCTCCTCTGCTTCATCCGATCAAACCCTGCCCTCTGTTCAGGTCTCAGTTCCAATGCCATTCCCCTGATAACATGTTTCCTTCAGGCAAGGCAGCTGCCAGGGACATGTCTGTGAGCCACTCCCTCATGGCACCCAGCACAATTTGAAACCCAACATTGACTTGTGTGATTATTTGATTAATGTCTCCCTCGCCTCCAAGACAGACTTCGCCTGATTCAGCTGAGCATCTTCCCCGGCCTCTGGCACATAATAGGTACTCAATAAATATTTGTAGAATGCATGAATGCCAGGGTCGATGTGAGTTCTCTCCTTTTCCGCACACTCACCTGTGTAGATCCTCGTTCATTGGGCAGTTGGCTTGAATGACTTGGCTGCCCTGTACCACGAGGCGAGGTGGCCCAGGGAGAGAAGAGGGGTGAGGTGCAGAGGGAGCGGGAGATCCATCTGACTGCCTTGGGCATAAAGATGACAGAGGAGGAAACCCAGAGAATCTTCAGAACAACAGCGAAGGGCTGGCAGAGGAAGATGGCCCAGTGTCAGGGGGACGGGGAGTGAGAGGAGGTTCGAGAAGAAGGCCAAAAGAGTAACATAGCGAGAAATGTCTGTGCTATTGTCGGGGGGCTGGGGACAGAGTTGGAAGGGGCGGGCAGGGCTGTTGCTGCAGATGCCACGAGGGAAAGGTTATTGGGCGGTGGCCCAGGCATGGGCAGAGGCACCCTCGAGGGCTGAGGTAAAGTGCACACCCAGCATAAAGAAAAGGAAGGGAACTGAGGGTTTTAAAGCTGGTACAACCTTTCTGGAGGGCCATCTAACAAAAATATTTAAATAGAAATAAAAAGCAGAGCCATTTCTGAGACTCTCTCCAACAGAAATAATACAGAACTCCGTGAGGATAAGCATGCAGGGATAGTTGTGGCAGCCTGGCAGTGTTTAAAAACATGGGGAACAACCTGCGTGCCTGCTAAATGGGGAGCCCTTAAACTCACGGCACAGCCACAGAATGGGGTGCAGTGCAGTCTCACAGAGTGTGGCTGGGCATATACACTGATCTGATGTGGAACCTTGTTGGTACATGGCTTGAAATGAAGCAAGCTGCAGAATAATATGTGTACTGGGATCTCATATATGTTTTTGAAACCAACTTCTACTTGTGTGCATAAACCTACGTTACGTTTGCATGTAGTAAACAGCGGAAGGACACATGCTCCACCTTTAACACCATTCAGGGCAGGGTAAGAGGGACTCACACATTTGACTCTCTCTTTAGTGTTGTTGAAATAAGCATGGATTTCTTCTGTAATAAAAAGGAATAGGAAAGGTTGTAGGATGTGGCAACAAAAAGGGGGCTGAGTCTCTGGGGGATGAGACCCATGAGCTGGAGGGAGAGGAGGCCAATTACACCGGATGAGATGGACAGGAAGGGTGGGCGGGCCTTCCACAGACTGTGAAGATCCTTCCAGAGATTTCTGATAAATGGCAATTTTGAAAGAGGACGCTAGCTTAAGGAAGGGGGATAGTGAAGGGAAGGTATAAATCTGACGGGAGGTAGGCTGTGGGGAGGGAGGCGAGGGCAGAGGGAACTTAACAGAAATCTGGGGAGAGGGATACTTGGCTGGAGGGCCAACCTGGGGTGAGCAGAAAGGCTGGCGTATCCCAAAGCCCAGGCAAAGGCATAACCCTACAAAGGGGCAAGGAGCACGTTGGAGGTAATGGGAGACATGGACAGACGACGTGAGGTTGGCGGGTTGGGGGGAGTTCACAATTGATGGCCGAGGTGTTTATCAGTGAACTAAGAGTGGATGTTGTCAACTGATGGGGATGAGGGTTTGAGGGTAATGATAAATTCTGGGAATTTGGGGAAAAGGGCCAACAGGGATTAGCAGAGGGGGGCCCGCCCTGCTGAGCTGTGATGGAAGAAGCTGGTAGTTATGCATTTTTCTCTTAGCAGAGCTAAAGGGCAAGACTTGAGAAAATGAAAGGTCCACTGTTCCAAGGTTGGAGACCAGCAAGGCAAGCCCAGCATAAAGAAAAGGGAACCAAGGGTTTTAAACAGATTGACCCTGAGGTAGAGAAAAAACATAATATGTAACTGAAGAGCTTCAAGTTGGGATGAGCAGCCATAACATGTTTCCAGAGAAGGGAGTGGTGGGGAGCCAAGGTGGGGGCTCCGTAGGTAATGCTGGGTTCAAGGTTTGGCTGTGGGGATGGATGGCAGAAGTGGAGATGAGCAGCAAGTCTCCTTGGGGGTTGATAAAATTGTTTAGGCTGATAAGTATTGGGGCAGAGATGAAATTGGTGAGTCTGAGGCCAGAGCCCTCCATTCATTCATTCAACAAATATTTATTGAGCATCTACTGCGTGCTAGGCATTGTTCTAATAAGCTCCTGTGGGGATGTAAATGTGGAAGTACACTGGGTTGTTGATAGATGAAGATGGGAAGAAGACGGTCATGTGACATGAGAGGGCTCTGAGAGGAAGAGGAAGCATCACCAAGAGGGGTTGGAATGGTCAGGAGTGGGAGGAAAGAAGCCAGTAAGGCACAGTCCTGAAGTCCTTGCCTGAGGGAAGATAGAAGAGAGAAGAGCCTTACTGTTTCTTTCAGAAGAGTTGGAAGAGGAGCCACCCTCAGGGAAGGACAGGTTTTGGATAAGGGGAAGAGACGCCAGGAAGTGAGTGTCTGCGGCTTCCTCATGCAATGTGGCCTGCCTTCCCAATCCCCTCTGGGCTCACAGGCTGCTACCCGGCCAAGGGGAAGGACAGGGTAAAGATCAGGGGACATCCGTCCTCAGATACCACAAGTCTCCATCCCCAGGATTATGGCACTCTCCTCTGTGACCAGCTCTGGATTTTGGCCCTCACACTGAATGCAAATACAGAGAAACAAGAAGGCTCAAGATGAACGGGCCGAGCAGATACAGTGCCAAGAGACAGGGGTCCATGAGGAGCCCTACGTGGTGAACACAGAGGAGCAGAGGCCCCAGGACATTCCTGAGGGAAGGTGTAGATGCACATAGTGGCAGGGCTGGAAGACAATCATACACAGAGGGAAATGTGACCCCTAAAGAAGTCAGGGCTACTGCAGGGCAACCAGTAGACACATCTGGTTCCACCAAGTCTCAAGGGATCCCGTTAGATGGCAGCAGTCCCTCTGATGGCTTCTTCCTGTCGTTGGGCCACTCTGAAGCAGGGGAAAGAAGAGGTCCAGGGGGCAGTGGTGGGGTCAGTGGTGCAGAAGAGCCTGGGTGGAGGTGGATGGTGATGACTCGATGGCCTGGGCTCACTCTGTGGCTCTCAGGGAGGCTGCCTTTCCTTCCACCTCGACACACTGGCTCTCTCCCACATTTTACTTTTCAGATTTTTCTAGCGTCACCAGCTTTTTCACCAGTCCCATTCCCTCTACCACCAGCCATGTCATTTGACTTGAGTATCCTGGTCTTCGTCATTTGGCTTGACTATTCTGGTCTTCATTCCCTGTCCCTTGACATGTGGGTGTGGCAGGTCCCTAGTCCATCAGCATGACAACTGCAATCAAGTTCTGCTTTTTAGGTTCCAAAGGAAGCTGTGGATGACCTGGAGCCTTTGGCTTCTCCGCCTAAGAAGATTCCGCTTAGGCAGGCGGGCTGCTCTGAGTCTGGAATGGTCTTTCTGGAATGGCTGGAGGCAGGAGCCATTTGTGGGGGTGTGGAAAGTCATTGGTGGAAATGTTTTCCTCCCTTTGTCCTGAAAGCCTTTGGGATGCCCTCAAGGCTGGGCGGTGATGGGCTGTCGCCCTTTCTTCTCCCAGCAGGGAAGGGGAGAGAAGGAGAGCCGAAGTGAGGCATGGGAGTGAGACCGCGGTGGGAAAAGAGGACGCTGGAAGGAAGATCTACTTTTCCAGTCTGCAGGTGGCCCCCAAGGAGCCACAGTAGGTCACGGTGGGGAAAGTGCAAAGTTGCTTAGAAGAGGGTCCAGGGTGGAAGGTGGAAAGCAGAAAGTCCTGGAAGTGGATCGGCTTCCAGGGTCGGGATGGGAACGTGGACTTGTGCTCACCTCACCTGCAGTTAAACTCCGAGGGGCTCCTTTGGGGAGAAAGAAGGGACACCGTTGTGGAGAATAGGGCTCCTTCCTTTCTCCTCCCCACCTCCCCACTGTGCAAATGCTGGGGGTCTGAGCAGTTAGGGTTGTCAGAAGGGCCTCACAGACAGCACTAGCGGTTTCTTGGGGGTTAGGAGGTGTGTCTTGAACCTGGGCCATGAACTGGAAGTGTGGGAGTGACTTCTTACCTGGCCACGCGCCCCCCGCTGCGCCCCCACCGCCCACCATCATCCCTCCCGGGGCTCGGCCTTGGTCAAGGCCCATTCTGGAGCCTTGGGCTCCGCTCATGAGTGCACACTGCTTTCTGCTGGGACCAGCAGGCTCACAGTTGCCTGGAAACCATTCTGATTTTTCACAAATCTTTGCCTACCTTTCATTCACCACACACAGGAAGAGCCCACAGCTGGCAATGCTGTGCACACTGTGTGGCCTGGAATGTAAGAAAGGCCATAGTTAGAGCTTCTGCCAGGGCAGGGACACTAAGGACAGGCTTGCAGGTCAGTCACAGGACTAGGCCTCTCGGCTGCTGGGCCCCCAGTGGGGTCCCCCTGCTCCCTCCATTATCCTTATAGGGCTCTCTCTGAGTGCATCTAAGCCCTACTTCAAATTTATTTTTAGCATAGAATACTCTCCAGAGAGAAGAGCTTACCTGCTTTACTCAACGGGTTCTTGCAGCCCAAGGGATGCCTTAGCCTTGATATTGTAGGATTTGTAGGCTGATTCATGATCCCTGCCGACATATCCTTAAAAGACTGGATAGATGCTACACACAGCTCAGCCCAGCCCTCTTCTTTCTAGAACACCCCCATTCTCCCCATCCCCAGCTGCCTGGCACCCTTCTCTGGACTAGAAAAAGCCTTGTAACATCTTGCTTCACTGACAACAGAATGAGTGGGTTTCCTGTGCGGAAACACCTTGCTTGGGTGAAGTGTCAGATGAGGCTCTATTTTGCTTTCAGTTGGTGGTTCCACTCTTCTGTTGGCCTCCTGTGCTCAGGGGCGCCCGGATCCTCCCCCTTATCTCAGGGCCACACCTTACACTTGTCGACTCGGAATCTGTCATTTACTTCCCTGCACCCTGGGCTGGTCCTTCTGCAGCTTCTCTCCCTGTGGTTGGAAATCTAACCACCCACAGTTGTCATTTCTCTTTTGTGTATCCCATTTCCCCATTGAAAATAGCATTCAATAAGACAGGTTCCAGCATGCCTCCTCTGACCACCCCACTGGTAACAGTTCTGCACTCAGAAACACACATGCTCAGCCCTGCTTTGGGGTTTTCCTTTTGGTAAACCATTTCTCTTATCCTTACAAGTTTTTGAAACATCATCTTTCCGTCTCAGATTTCTTCCTCCTTAAAAACCCAGCCTCCAGGGAGCTGCCTGTTTCATCTTTACCCCACGTCTCTAGTGGCTTTCTTGCTTAGCCAGGTGACACTTTTCAGACAGTTTAGGGATGGCATCGAGTGGGGAGGAAGGCAGGCTCGCTGGATCCTGCCCACCCCTGCCTTGCCCTTAGCCTTCCCTGCGGTGGTACAAACACACAGACCCTCTCAAGTGAGGGCTTCACTGGCAATTCATCCAGACAATACAAAAGGAGGGTCAATAAGGGGAATGGACAAAGGCTCCAGGAAGGTCACTGGGTCCTTCGAGTTTACTTCCTGGTCCCTACTGCAATGTCCATGACGATCCTCAGTCTGTCTTGGATGTCTTGAATGGTGCTGATGCAGTCCCCCTGTTTCTGCTCTTTCTCACATTCTTCTCCAGGCCCTGTTCCCAGCAAGATCTCTGTGCCCGATATCTTGCATTTGCATTGGAGAGGCACTGGCTGCGCCAGGAGAATGAAGTCAGAGAGACCTCTCTCCAGGCATCTCCCTGCTGACTGGTGTGGGCTGCCTGCATCCCTCAGGGGAAGGCATGGCTCTGGCCTGGCTGCCCTCTCTGAGTCTGTTCATTTGTATATGGAACCTTCTTTACCCACCTTGCACACCCTTGCTCTTTTAGGTTGTCTTCTACTCACGGCAGCAGGTCCAAACTTTTGTCATGATAAAGAGTCAGATCACTGAGCTTTGCTGAAAATACCTGGTTTGGTAGGGTCTCGGCTCCTGCTGGCTCCCTGACAAATACAGTCCTTCTCTCCAGTGTCGTTTCTCCACCTCTTAAATCCAGGTTTCCTCTCCGTACATGGAAAAACCACATGCTCTGCCAGCAATTCCAATGCACCTTTCAGGCACTTTGGGAAGCGCACCTCACCTAGGATGACGCGCACCCTGGAGGCTGGGGAGGGACAGACTGTTTGCTCTGCAGCCCACCTGCCAAGGTTTTGCTGAGCTCTACATTGTGTAGCTTGTATTGCGAAAACACTTGTTGGCTTATTTCCTAAATGCAAAATTCAATGTGCTTTGATTCAAAAGGAAACTCCCTGAGATTCTGAGGCCCTTCTGGGACCTCTAGGTAGAATGGCTAGATAGGAGGCCTGAATTCCGGGAGAAGGGTGGGACCAGGGATGGGAGAGGTGTGAGAGTTTCCCACATTCTGTCTTAAGAGAGAAGCCCCAGAAGGAAAGAGATGAACCCAGAATGTTGGAGAAAGTTGTCATTAAGAGGCAGCTGGAGGAACTGGTTAAAAAAGGGTGAAAAAAGGGTGGGGTCGGGAGTAGAGAGAGCAATTAGGAAAAGTGGCACTCCAGGAAGTCAAGGGACAAGTCTCAACAGAGAGCATGGATGACGAAGTCAAATGCCACCTAGAGATTTTGTGCTGGAGGCCTGAGCAGTGTCCTGTGGATTTAGCAAGGCTGCTGGTGAGCTCAGCTCAAGCTGCTGCTGTGGGGTGAGTGGAGGGCATATTGGTGCCCCCAGGAGGGAGGGAAGGAGTGGCCCACTAGCAGCCTGAGTGGAAGATGCCCTAGAGAGGGCAGGGGCTGAGGATTTCTGGATCGAGGGAGAAGACTGCAGGTGTCAAGTCCTGGAGAGGCTGGGGAGGAGGGTCCAGGGCCAGACCTTGGGAGACAGGAGGTCCTGTCAACTGGCACATGGGAGGGTCAGGAGGCAGGCGAAGGCCGCTAGGCTCTGGGCCTCCTTTCCTCAGTGAAATAGCTGCTGAGGATATCTTCTGAGTTTCTGGCTAGTGGTTGCAAAAAGCCCAGAGGAGGTTGCAAGAGGTGAGGCAGCTGATCAAAGCAAGTGGAAGGGCAGGCCCCAAGGCCCAGCTGGAGAGGGAGGCAGAGGTTCCTGGCACTGTGGCTGTGCGGGAGCAGCTTTCCGGCAGTCTGAGTGCCTGTGGAGCTGGGGTGTGAAGGCAGAGCGGACACTGGCCTGGGTTGGGGATTGTAAGGAGGCTGAGCTGAGCTGTAGGGACAAAGGCCCAGCGATGTGGATGCTGGTGACAGTAGCTCCAAAAAGTGAAGGAAGGAAGGGAAGCCTGGATGTTGAGAACCCAGAGAGACCCTGGAGCTCTCCATGAGATTGGAAAATGGGAACTGTTTTTTTTTTGTTTTGTTTTTTGTTTTTTACAATGACTATTTGATTATCTTTGTAATCAGCAAAAAAAAAAGTTGAAAAGTCAAACTGCCTGAATGCCCGTTAACAGTATAATGGATAAATAAATTGTGTATTTCTACAACGGAATACAACCGCATGATACAGCTTCCAAATGTAACTGTCACACATAAAAGGGCTAAATATTATTAGCAATCATTTGTGTAAGGTTCAAAAAACAGGCAAACGTAATCTGTGGGGTTAGATTTCAGGTTAGTGATTACATTTGGGGAGGGAGATCACAGAAAGGTCCAGGGAGGGAGGCTGGTACTCTTCTGATGGCTGACCTTGATCCTAGTCCTATGAGTCCACTCAGTTGTTGAAATGCACTGGCCTGGAAATTTATGACACGTGTGTGCATTTTTCTGTGTGTGTATTCTACTTGCATCAAAAGTTGACTTAAAACCAAAAAGACTAACATGAAGCAATTCCACTGGGCTTCAAGGCCCGTCACTTCTGCAGTCACCTCTAATAGATGTTGGTCCACCCTGTCGCCAGCCAGAAACAGCAACTGTCAAAGTGGTGGTGATCCTTCCTGTCCCCTGCTCAGGGGAAGGAGCCTCTGCCTCTGTCCTGGTCCCCTGCCCTCCATTCAGATGATCGACCATATCGTAAACACGAAAGGCCATTTCCCCTCGAGAAGCCTCTGCCCTCCACCCGTGCCTCTGCAAGTTGTACCCTGCACTGGGGGCTCATCTGAGGGGCAGACACCCAGCCCCATGCAGCAGGCTGAGCAGGGCGCCACCTGCCCTGGATCCACCCAGAGGGGGATACCTTTTTGTGATATACCCAAAGATGTGCAGTGGATTCAAAACAGCCCTGCTGCGGGTTTTGGGGGCAAATGTTCCTGAGGCCTTGCGATGTCTGGACCAGAAAAAGGATTTTGAGGCTTCCATAATAGTGTTACATTAACAATAGTCATAGTACCTATGGTGGGGAAAGAAGGTTCTAGTGCTCAAAGTACTTGGGTGTACATCATCTGTGAGCAGGGCTTTGCCCAAGTTCTGTTAAGAAGGGTAGAGGCATCACTCCTGGCTAGAGTGTCTTAAGGTTTCTGGAAGCCAGCTCGGCGTGGCCAGGCTCTGGATGTGAGGGGGCCGGTTTGGACAGGGTGGTCAATGGTCCTTCTCCCTCACCTCTGTGTGTCATCGGCAGACTGGATGGACACCTGTCATTCATTTGCAAAATGTGTGTGTCTGGGGTTCTGTGCGTCCCGCCCTCATTCGAGGCTGATGGAAGCCTTCTGTAGCCCTGAAGACTCTTTAATTCCTACTGCTGAGGTCTGTGAGGAGCCCCTCGAGCGTGGGTGGGGAACTGAGGCCCCCTCTCCAGCCCTCCCTCCCAGCAGGCTCCCTGCTCAAGGTGGCCCCTAAGGCTCTGCATTTAGCTGCCTGTGACATCCAGTTATGGGCCTAGTCTTTTTGTTCTGCAAGACACTTTTTTTTTTTTTTCAAATATTCTCTAAGACTTCCTGTGGAGTTTTTGCTCTTTAAACAGTTCTTTTTGATTTTTTTTTCCCTTACCAATGACCACATTTCATCATCATTCCTCTTCCTGAAATGAGGTATTTTAGGGGTATATCTGGGGCCACTCTGCCACCAGAGCATTAAATATTATGATGTGGGCATCGGGAGCCTCAGTGCCCCACCACCAGAGTCCTCCTACTCCAGGGTCTGTCACTTTGGAGAATGAATCCAGTTCCTTTCCTCTCTCTGTGGATTTGAAAACTCTGTATTTGACGCTGCCAGGTGTCTTTAACAAAGAACCGCATCTCGGTGTCTCGTCCAGATGAGAGAGTTGGCAGTCGGAGCCAAGAGACAGACATTTCATCCCGAGGGTGGGTGGGAGTGGCCAGGCTCAGGGAGGATGCATTGAACTAATCACCCAGAAAAGTGGTGCCCCTGGAAGGACAGCCTTCTAAGAAGCTCTGGGGACATTTCAGGGCAATTAGTAAGATGGGATGTCGTGATTAAGGAAGACACAGCTTTACTGCAGCTGTTTGCTTATCTGTGTACAGTAGAACTGTGTTTAACCAACCCCTGGGCGCCTCCTAGTCTCTATCTTGCTGCAGACTTTCTACTCTGTCGTGGCCACTCACCAATGACCAAGGCCGTCGCCTGAGCTCTTCCACCCGCCTTCGTCGAGACTCCGCGCCAGCCACTCGGCGCCAGCACTTGTTTTTCTAGCCTGGTGGCACTTGTGGAGAGACTATTACATACTTGGCTTTTCTGCCACGCCCTAGGCCTGTCAGTTGTTAGATTAGGCGGATCAATTTTGTTGTCGCCTCACTCTTTTTGAATGCCTTTCCATGTCTTCCTGGTCACTGTTTGTCACAGGGTTGGTGGCCATCAGAATCTCATGCAGTTTGACGCTGATTTGTATTTTTTTCCTATTTTGGTTGAAAAACTGCCCTGATTCATGCTTCACTCCCAGCAGCTTGGAGCCATTCGTCCAGCCTTTGCGTTTGGTCTCAGAGCCCCGCTGTGTCTTGCAGCCTGCAATGGAACTGAGGATGTACAGGAGAGTAGGATGAAAACACTGGGGCTGAAGTGCACATCTCCAGGCATGGGGTGGGAGGGATAGACTGGAACTGCGGTGTGGCCTGAAACAGCCTCAGGCCTGTGGAGAGGGCGCAGCGGAGGCTTGCTAAGTGTGGATTGATTTGGAGCTGGAGATCCTGGAATCCAGGAGCAAGTGAATAAAGGGGCTGAGAAGATAGAGAGGGGGAGGCTGAGAGAAGCAGCCTGAGAAGATGCAGACCTCCGTGGCGGTGCAGACTGGCTCAGGGAGGCTGAGGGGCAGGCATTGGGCCTGAGGGGGACAGGGGGATAGGATGCCTGGGAGATGAGTCCACACTTTTAGGCCACATGTGAGCAAAGGATCAGCAATCCAGTAGAAACCTGTCTTCTGCAGCCACTGTTTTGTAGCTCTGCAGGCTGCCTGCTCTGGGGGCCTTGTCTCTGACTGTGGCTCCAACTCTTGCCCTTCCCTCCCTACCTATTCTGCTGCCTGCCTGCCTGCACCAAGCACAGTCCATGTCAGCCCATTCCCAAGCAGGCGGTAAGAGCCTCTTCCCTGGAAACTAAGGTGGACACGCACTGCCTCTCTCCCTCTGCCTGCCCCCAAACCTGAGCTCCTGCAGCCAGAACCTCTCCCGACCTGCTTCCTTATCCCAGCAGCTCTCAGCTGGTGTGGACTCACAGGCCAACTAGCCATGCTTCAGAGGCACACATAGGACTGCAGAGGCAGAGCCTCACTTCCCATAGGACCGTCCTCTGCCCGGTGCTAGGGATTCCATGGCATCGTTCAAGAGTGTTGCCACATTTTTTATTTTTTTCTTTGGTATCTAGGAATCTGTGACTTCCCACTTTTCCTTCTTGTTCTCTGTCCACTCTTTAAGGCCTGGCTGGAGCCCTTCCCCTTCATGAAGCCCCTTTTGTCCACTCCAGCCCACACAGTCTCCCCAGTCCTCTGACAACACAGAGCACTTTTTTTGCAGCCCATATTCACTTAGCCTTTATTATGCTCTGTTTAGGCGTCACTCTGTTTTACTCTCTAAGAGTTCCCTAGGCATTCTTTGTCTTTCTAGCAAGATGATAAACTTCTTGAGGACAAGGCCTTCTGCCCCTTCTGCCCCTCCTGACCTCGGGGATAAATGAAGGGTTTTGGTAGCAATCAAGGAAGCTGGCCTACATGCTGCCTGCCTGCGTATGTAATGGTGGCTGATGGTTCGATATTAATGGGTACTGAATAAGCCTGGCACCTGCTGGAGACAGCAATGACATTTGCTCTCACAGCAGATGACAGGGTGATGGCAGGCATCTCTGGGTGGAAGCGATGAGTTCTCCAGGGGTGAGGAAGGGGTTAGACCGGGTGCTTAGGGCCCTCAAGGGGCCTCAAGGGAACGTGGAGAAGCCTCAGGCAACCCAGGGTCAGGGGTGAGGGGACCAGGAAGAGAAAGTCTGCTCAGGAAGGGTGTAGGCTCGGACACTGTAGGACAGATCCGGCAGGCTTCCTAAGTCAGACCTCTTGTCTAAATTGGATGGGCTGAGAGCTTTGGAGTCACTGCTTTGCATATGAAACCATGGGGACATAGAATCCGTCATTATCCCTGCCAGCTCAGCTCAGAGGACAGAACTAAGGAGGGAAGTGGTCAGGTTTAGGGTACAGGGAGAGAAGGTAGGATGTTCCCTCCAGGGCCTGGAGCTGGGGCCCACAGCCAGGTTCTGGCACGCCTGAAAACAGGGCACATACCAGATGGTCAGTAAAGACACATGGGATTGAACTGAACAATGAGGGACTAATAGATTATTCTTGAAATTGTCTTACGGTTTAAGGAGGGAAGAGAACAGAGTAGGAAGTAGGGGAGAGGGGCTCAGATGTGATTTTAACAGGACTGGGTTTAAGATGTTGTGCTTCTTCTCTTGTGATACTAGTTTGAGCCAAGGGCAGCAGGGGTGGCTCCTGGTTTGAAAGGACGTGGGCAGGGATCCCATCAGAGACAAGCCAGGCAGACACTGTCCGGAGAGGATTCTCAGGAGGCCAGGACAGCCAGGTGCTTCTTCCTAGGGAGAAGGCCTCTGCTCCACCCCCATTCCTCCTCCCCTGGGCCTCTCTCCTTTCTCCCTGTGAGATTTGCTGACCACAGGAGGTATAGATCCATTCCCAGAACAGAAACTGTCTGGCTGCTCCTGAAGCACTTTTTCTCCTACGCACTACTGGCTTATCCTCATGCCTCCAGCTCAGCTTAGACATCCCCTTTGAAAAGGCCTTCTCTGAGTTCCTGTGGCTCCTGGGCCCATGCCCAAGGCTGCCCCATCACACTGGCCCCGTATTTTCTTCACAGCGCTTATCATTGTCTGAACTGATCTCACCCATCTCTTCTCTTTGTTGGGTATCTCTCTTGCTTCCTTAGAAGGGAAGCTCCATGCAGGCAAGGTTGTGGTCATTGTCGACCATGCTGTCCCCCAGCTTCTAGAACAGGACCCACATAGATGGTGGCCAGTGAGTATTTGTTGAATGGATGAGTGGGTGGATGACAGCACATGGGAAGGCACCAAGTCTCAAGTGGGGTGGGATTGGGGTGGGGTCCTATCAAATCTCCTTGTCTCTCAACCCAGGACAGAATAGAGCTGTCCTGTAGGGGAGCTACTTACTGGGGAGAGGGCCTGTTGGACCCTGGTAGAAAATCCATTCTGGGCCTGGGCTGGCCACTGCTTGCCCCCTGACAGATGGCATGCTAAGCGATCTGTGAAATGAGATGCAACACGAGTTTCCTTTGAGTCTGAACCCCCAGAGGCAGGGAGAAGAAGGACCAAAAATGTGTAGTCCTGCTCCCCTACCCAGGCACAGGCCTGCTGCCCTTGAGGGCCAGACAGTGCAGAGGGGGCTCTGAGGGTGGGGGAGGGAGAGGCGTGGTCCCCGGCCTTTGATGGAGTGGGAAGTGTGGTGCCGTGCACAGTGAACCTGTGGGGCTTCCCTGTCCTGGAGAAGACAGTGGCCAGTCTAGCAACAGGCAGCAGGGAGAGAGCAGGGTTTCCAGACAGGCCTTTAGTTAGGTGCCCCAGGCACAAGCAGGGCTGTCACGCCTGTCTCCCCCTGCCCCCGAGCGTTTTGGGGGTTTTGGATGGAGGCTCACCCTGACCGCTTTCCAGCTTTAGCACAAAGAGTCCCAGCCCCATTTTCTTTCCCAGCTAACTGCACCATCACTGCCACATCAGAACCCCCAACACAATGAGGAGTTAAAGGAAGAGAGGCCACCTTGAGATCCCCCTCTACCCGCCAGCCCACAGGGTTCCCCCAACTCAGAGTTCAGGAAATATTGGTAAATGGAGGCAGGAGTGGGGCAGGGATCCTAGGGGAAGATCTTAAGAACTTCACCATGGAATTAGCTGATGACACCGGTGTCTTTCTTCTAAAGGGTGCCTACCCTTTTTCTATACTTGCTAGGGAGCTTGCATCTTTTCTTTTTAAGAGAGAAAATTTCTGGGCTTGGGAAAGAGGAACCCCAAGCTGACACTGGTCTGAGTGGGAAAATTTGGGGCTGAAGTCCTTCCCGTGAAAATGCGTCTGCTGGGCAATGCTGAGCAAAATTCCACAAAGGAGAGAAAGGGTGGAGGAGGGCAGATTGCCCTTCACCCACTTCTGCGTCTTCTTTGCCTGCCCAGCCTTAGCTGGGCCCCACACCATTAATGGAAGTTCCATCCTCATCCAATAGCATCTCCAAAGAACATTCAAGTCTGAGCCTCAGGGAACCTCTGGGACTCGGTGTCTAGATCCAGGAAATAGAGAATGAGCCGTGACTTTGGATGCTTCACCCTTACCCATCAGGCTTGGAATTGGTGAGCATCTCCCACATTACCATCTCCAACGGAACGAGGTGCCCATTGGGCATTTCCTCTGCAAGGACCAGCCATCCTCCAAATGTGCCTCCATGTCATCCCAGCTCCCCATCCCTGTCACTCCTCACTCCTTGTCCCCTGTCCGCCTGAGTGACAGGACTCTTGCCAGTTCGGTCCTGTCCCCCTTTCAGATCTTGGGTCCATTCCCCATGATCCCTTTCTTGCTTGTGCTTTGGGATCTCGGGCCAGCTGAAGTAGGAGGCAGGACTCAACTTCAGGCCAGATTGAAAACTGGATGACACGGAAGAGGCACCGAAAGCACCTCTCTCCATAAGACATGCCCACCAGTGCCATGACAGTTTACCATTGCCATGGCAATGCCCAGTTCTCACCCCTTTTCTAGACATTTCTGCATAATCAACCCCTCAATTGGCATGTGATCAAAAGTGGGTGTCAGAATGACTGTGGAACTGTCCCTGAGCTGCTACTCTTGACATGCTGCCTACAGGGTAGCCCTGCTCTGCAGGGACAGTCACGGAGCTGAAAAACTGCTGCCTAATGAAGCTGTTTTCTTCTACCACCGGCTCACCCTCGAATTCTTTCCTGGGAGAACTCAAGAACCTTCCTGGGCTAAGTCCCAATTTTGGGGCTCGCCTGCCCTTGCATCACAGCTTCCTCTTCTGTTCACAGCTGCAACCGCCTACTCAACCTTCTGAGGTTCCTCTCCCTGCCCCTCCACAGTGGCTGCTGATGGGAGCTCTGGCTCCCTGCTTTTTCACTATCTCCCAGTCAAGTGCAGAGTCCCTGTGCAATTTAAATGCTTCTCAGCTAAGAACAGAGAAGGGGATAGCATAAGGATATTCAAAAGATTTAAGAAATCTCAAAAGTGATCACAAACCATTTGTCTCTGACCAACCAGAAACATCGGTGGGTGGGAAGGGCCTTTCCCCTAGCTGAATTATTCATGGGTCTTCAGGCTCTGTCTTCACTTTGGATTTTCTGGAGTCTCCTGAAGGTTACCTGAAATCTTGTTGGTCCTGAATATTGCATGTGGAGTCACAAGCTGCAGGAAGTCAGTGGGGCTGGACGGGGGCCAAAATCAGAGTAGTCAAGCAGCATAGCTGGGCCTCATTGAAAGTGAGGCCAGCAGTCCCCATTGGAAGCTGGGGCAGAGAGCTGGGGATGGGTGGAGGCAGTGACAGGGTCCGTGTATTGGTCATTCAGACTCCCCAGCAGCCTCAGGACTCGACTCCCATAGGTCAGAGAAGAGGTGGTGGAGGGCCTTATGCAAACCTCAGTGGGTGATGCAGGAGAGAGTTTTCTGAGCTGGAATGCCGACAAAAAAGGCCTTCAAAGGAGGCCCCTGCTTGGGACAATCCTGCCTCCTTATGGTCTGGTTCACAGGTTCCCCTGGGTGGGGTAATGGAATCCAAGCTAGGGTGTCTGACATCAAAAGTTTTCAGAAATGCCATTTTTGTAAGGATCAGGGATTGGGTTTTCTGAGATGCAAAACATCCTTGTTAAGCGGTTAAAGCATCCTGAAGCTGTTCAGGTTTCTGGGGATACGTAGGCTTAGGAAGTTAGAGCAGGTGAAGTTGAGGGGGCGGGAACTAAGAATTAGCTCAAAATAGTCACCAATGCAGAAACCCAGGCACTTGGGACCCTGACAGTGAGGAAGGCAGAGGAGTAACGGGGCACTTGGGCACCCTATTAGCAGAACAGGGTAATAGAGCAGGCAGGAATTGCTTCCCAGGAGACTGGGCTGGGAACAGGAAGGGGACTAAAATGCTGTCCCTGGCTGAAGCGTGTGGCGGTATAGAGGAAGTGGTGGCAGGGCTCTGAATCCATATACAAGAGCAAGGACCAGTGGTTTCAGGGTGGGATAGGGCTTTGATGTCTTCATGGACTTACAGTAACATGGTGAACTCCACAAAGGAGAATTCACACAAAGGTCTTGGACCAGCCAGTTTCCATGTGAAAAAGCCATCTGGGAGCAAGGGAACAAACCCAGGAATACAGCTGGAGAGAGAGGTGGCCTGACGTTATGGCTAAGTTGATATGGAAGCATTCTGGTTTGTTCTAAAAAGAATGAAAGAGGCGGTGCAGGTAATCATCAGCTCCTGGTTCTGTAGCAAGGTGTTTGCTGCAATCCCAGGAGGTGGCAACCTAGGCTGTGGTTCTGAAAGAAGAGGGTCTAGCTTCCTGAATCATCTTTAGGAGTCTGCTGAGGGCGAGGCTTGATGAGTTGGACTCTGTATGGAATTTTTACTTAAGTGAGGTCTGGGTAGGAAAGAGAAGGGAAAAGCTGGCCCTGACTGCACCAAAGGATTCTGGGAAGGAGAATAAAGAGAAAAACCCTTCTTCAGGTTTCTGCTTCAGAGCGGGAGAACCATCACAAGCTAAGTAAAGTCAATGAAGGGCGAGTGGCCCTATGGCCACCTGGGCATGCACCTGCTCCGTGGCCACCTTGCATGGGCAGGCTGAGGAGATCACTAAGGCTTGGTTTTCCTGAACTGCCCTGATTCCACGTGCTGTAAGCAGGACCCAGAAGGCTGTGTGGCTACAGAGGTGCCCAGCATGGTGGGGGTCAGTTCAGTGCAGACACTAGACTGGACCGCGTGAAACTACAACCAGCTCAGAGCGCCAGCCAGAGTGCTGTTCCAGCCAGAAGGAGGAGCCGCGACCCACACCCAGGAGGACAATGAACCCCTCTCTGCAGACAGGAGCCAGCCACACCTGGGGTCTGGGGAGACTCTTCCTGATTCCAAATGGGACTGAACTTTAAACCAGACTGGGCATTTGAGCAGTTTTTTAAAAAGCTGCCAACCAAATAAATAAATGGCATTTTCTTTACCCAGTCTTTGTGTTGGTTAAAAGTTGCAGACCTGGCTGCCCAGTGCCCACCATCATTATCAGGGGATGTAGCTCTTCAAGCTCCAACAGGCTTCCTTGGCTGCCAGCATTCCCTGGTCTTTTCCAAGGTGTTGACAGGGTGTTTGGTGTTGAGGAACAGGGAGCAAAGTGCTGACATTGAAAAACGGGGCCCAGCCCCAGCCAGGCCTAGGGCTGTAAGTCCCGTGTCCTGCCAGATGGGCTAGGACCCGACAATCTGGTGAATCAGCCAAATATTCACCTCTGGGCTTGGACTTCAGAGGCTGAACCTGGTTCATGACCACCAGCTCACACCCCTCAGCTCACACCCCCCAGCTCAGGGTCCAGATGATCCCAGGAGGCTGGGTCAGGGGACTGCCTCCTCAGGGTCAGGGGCCAAGCCTTGTGGTCAGTGGGTTTCCATGGCAGCCCACAATCAAGGGGAGTAGGGCCAGATAGCCAAGAGTCAGACATCACACACTAACCCCCTCCTCCAGGACTGGGGAGAACCAAGGGAGCCTCAACACAGACTGAGGGTTACAACATAAAATAACAGAGACTCATAGAGCCTGGGGACCTCCTGACTGTGCTCCTGGCCTAGGACTGTGCCTGGAGTGGGGTCTCCAGAGCAGGGATGATGGCACAGGTCAGGGGGTGGTGGGGAGGAGATGCCTCAGGTCCGCAGTGGGGAGCCAGGACATCCTAGGAGGGTGGAAAATCTCCCCCAGGACTTGCTCCATAGGCCAGTCACAGCAGCCATGCCCACTGTTACATGGAGGTAGGCAGTCCAGGGCTGGGGCCCAGGCCATCAGGACCCCGTCCATCTTTCTGCTGTCCTTAGCATGTCACCTCCATCTTCGTGGTCACAAGCGCTGATGTTCCTCAAGGCCCCATGTCCAGAGGAAAGAGAAAGAGGCCAACAGGCAGACTGGGCCTGTTAGGCCTCTCACTTTCTGCTCACATCTCCTCCAGCAGCGCCACCTTGGACATTCCCTGAGCGCAGTCACTACTGATGGCCGGGGAGGAGGGGTCTTGGGCACAGCATCCTGACCACGTCTTGACATAGCTGCCTCCACCATCAGCTTTTCACCAGGCCTCCTTGTCCCCTCCTCCTCCCTGAAAAGGCCCCTCATGTCGAGAGCAGAGTTGTGGCTTCACCAGCCTTCCTGCCGATTGGGCTGTTACTATGGATTTGGTGGAGGGTAAGAAGGATGGTCCCTGCCATTATGAGCGGGCCCTGCGGTGCGGTGTTTCAGGATGGGACCACACAGCGCATTGGAAAGCACAAAGGAGAGCAGCAAATCCCAGCCTAGAGGGGGCAACAGGCAGAGGGAGCTTCTGCAATGTAGAGATGTCTAAACTAAGACCTCAAGGGTGGACAGGAGCTAGCCAAGTGAAAGGATCTGGGGGGCAGCGGACAACATTAGGAGCTGGGAGGAACTAGCTGGGGTGTTGCCTGAAGAAATGGGAGGCAGGCAGGCCAGTGCACACAGGGCTCTGTGGGCCCAGCAAAGAGGAGTGACCAGAGGCAGGATCTGGTGTGGGCTGGAGAAAGGCCTTAGCATGCAGATGGCACAGGCCAGGCTGGAGGCAGAGGGCCGATTAGGAGACCATTTCGGTTATAAAGCAGGGATGACAGAGGCTGAGCTTGGGAAACTGTGATGGAGACAGAGACTTGGAAAACACAAGGCTTAAAGACTGATGAAGGGGTAGAGGCGGCTAGTGAGAGAGAGAGAGACAGACAGACAGACATAGGGAGAGAGATGGACAGAGACAGAGAAAACGCGAGCCCTGGGAAACCAGGTGCACAGTGGTAGCTTGTGCGGAGGGAGAGGATGGAGGAAGGGGGCAAATTATAGGCAGAAGAGGCCGTGCCCATTTGCAAAGTTTGCATGCAAGACTCTGGAGGCCCCTGAGGAAGAGAGATGGAAGATGTGGGTATCTGACCCGAAAGTATGGAAGGGTCCTTGAAGATCCAGCCACCGCCTAGTTATGCTGTTTGTACAGGGGCCATTGCCAGGGAGGAAATCATCCTGCCACTGGGAACCAGAAAGATGGGTGAAAGGCAAGGAATATGCAAAATGAGTCTCAGCTCTCCTTTGAGCCACCTTCTGGCTCTGGCAGAGTCCAGTGGCAGGTGGGTGTCTGGAACCCCTCCCTAGGAACCTCCTCCCTGGCCCCATCCCATCTCCTTGACCCTCTGTGCCTTCCTGACTCCTAGCCCACCCTGGCTTCATTGTGAGCACTCTGGTTGGGAGGTTTTGAGGCTAGCAGGGAAGGAGGTGATGGAATCTTGGAGCCTTTCAAACTCTCCTCGATAATGAGCTTGGGGCAGTTCACACAAACCAGTGCTCTGACCCATCACAGACATGTCCCCCTCTAGGGATCGTTTCCCACATGAGTTCAGCCACCCCCAGTGCTAACCCAGAAAACTCTCTCACTGGGCTCATGCAGAACTGGGTGGAGGCATCAGCTGTGCTCCTGTGAGTCTGCCCAGGGAGTTCTGTTTTCCAGAAAATGCAGGACCTTTGAATCATTGGGAGGGGGCAATTAGAGTTTTAGGAGTTCAACCTGGGGTGTCCCAGGTACCAAGAGAGGAGAGGGGTGGGGTGAAGCCCTGCTTCTGGGTGTCTGTAGCACATGGCTTGTCCTGAGACACCTCACAAGCCCATTTGAGATACCCCTGGCCTGTTCTGAAGGCAGGTGAGCTACTGGGGTTTGTTTTAATAAATCCCCTTTTCTCTTTCATCAACTCAAGGAGCTTTGGTATGAACCATGCCTGGTAACAGGGACTGTGCAGAGGAAGAATCCCAGCTGGCCTATGGATAAAAAGCTCAGTGAAAGGAGATAAGCCCAGTGCCCAGTGTGGGCAGGACTTCCCAGGGCTGGAGTGCAGACAGAGGCAGGAGAGCCGCCCAGGATGGAAGAAGGGTGTGCCAGGTAGAAGCAGGAAGGCTTGAGTGGCCAGGGAGGGGCTGTTTTTAGTTCCTTACCTATAGAATCAGAATAAAGATCGTTCACTTATTCATGCATTCATTCACAGAATAAGTCTTTTGTGTTGCTCAATCATACACCCAAGGCCCTGGGAATACACCTGCGTACAAGACAGACAAGCGCTCGCCCTCCTGGACCCGATGTTCTGCTGAGAGGGTGGGACACAAAACAAACACACGACAAATTAATATTACGCCCAAGAGCTGCAAGTGCAGGAAATTAAACCAGAGGAAGATTGTACAGAGCTGCAGAAGGAAGCAGGAGGAGGCAGAGCTGAGCTGGACCATGAGGAAGAGGGAGCCGTGTGGGTAGGAAGGGCGGAAATCCCAGCAGAGCAGAGGCACAGCCAGCCGAGTCCTCGCTGCCTCGATCGCGTGGGCCCTGAGAAGGCGGGGGAGATGGCAGAATTAGACTTCAGTACAGCCCTGACGTCTAGGCCCTGTGAGGGCTGGGAGAGGTGCTCCCATTCGGAAGGGAGGCCTCAGGTGTTTAAATGCCGGTGGGAATGGCAGGTGGGGGAGAGGAAGAGGGCAATAATGGGAGGGAGGTCAGGGTTCCTCTCTGACAGCTTCTCTTTCTCTGTGAAATAGGAGGGGTGGTTTCTACCAAGAGGCAGAGGGCTTTGAGGATGAGAAGGGGCTAACTAGAGGCCAGCTAGGTGCCCACAGGCCTGATCTAGGTAGGGATATGTTACGTGCCCAGCAGCTCTGGGAACGGGCCATGAAAGCAGCTCAATGGGTAGCCGGACTATGGATGTGATGGGTGTGGGGCTATGGCCGAGCAGGGTGGAGGTGAGGCAGGCCCAGCAGCCCGAGGCACAGAGGACCAAAGCGAGGTCAGGAGCCCCAGTCAAGAGAAAGAGGAAGGACCCAGGAGGAGGGGTGGATGTGGGTCGCTTCCTGGACAGAATCAGGGAGTGGAGGAGCCCCAGGGAGTGGCCTCAGCAGTGGGGGTCGACATAGAGGCCAGCCCAAGAAGAGATGAAGCACACGACTGCACCAGCTACCCTTACTGCTATAGTGGAATGTTTATCACGGCCAAAACTCCTGTTGAAACTTAATCCCCAGTGCCACAGTATTGGGAGGTGGGCCTTTAAGAGGTGATTGGGAAAGGAGGTCTCTGCCCTTATGAAAGGATTGGTCCACTCATGGATTAACAGATTAATGGGTTAGTAGATGAATGGGTTTTCACTGGAGTGGGATTGGTGGCTTTATAATAAAAGGGAGAGAGACCTGAGCTGGCCTGCCTGGGAACTCTGCAGAGGCCCTGCCACAGGAAGGCCCTCAGCAGATGTGGCCCCTCGACTTGGGACTTCTCAGCTGCCATAACTATAAGAAATACATTCTTTCTCTTTATAAATTACCCAGTTTCACATATTGTATTATAAGCAACACAAAACACACTAAGACAATTACCAAAACCCCAGACATCCGGCTTTGTAGCATCGTGGCCACCGAGACCCTTTCTTTCAGCGGCATAACTGTGTATATAAACACGGCCCCCACTAGCACATGAAAAGGAAACCGGGTGGTGGGGGAGTTACATTTTTAAGTTGTCTAAACACTTACAAAGTGAGAGCTATTTAAGATTTTTATGAGTAACCAGAAATTTTCACGAAGCACTTCGTGTTATGCAGGGGAAGAGAAAGCTGGGAAGACTAGCATTTATTTAGTGCCTACTATGTGCCTTCTCCAACCGGTGGGAAGTGACAGCCTGTCTCCTCCTTGCCAGTTCTCAGCCTCTCTGAATGAGACAGCTTGGTGGGCCCATGGGGACAGCCACTGGGGAAGCTCTGCCCAGAGACACAACCCCCACTGGGCCCGGGGTGGAGGTGCCATCTTGGTGGCATCCCTCATTGAACTGCCTACTGAGCCCCAGGAGAGCCGAGCCTGGGGAGCGGAGGTGGAGGAAGCAAAAAAGCAGCAGGAGGCCAGGGAGCCTATGTGAGCCCACCTGGGGGACCCAGAGTCATGCTCCTGCTGCTGCCCTCATTCCTAATCCACGGAGGCCCCTGACATCAGCCCTGATGGCTGGCAAGGGCTACTTGGGAGGGAAGAGAAAGGGTAGCTGGGGGAGGTAGAAATGGGGCCTGAAGAAGAGTCACGGCTGGGCGCAGTGGCTCATGCCTGTAATCCCAGTACTTTGGGAGGCCCAGGCAGGCGGATCATTTGAGGTCAGGAGTTTGAGACCAGCTTGACCTACGTAGTGAAACCCCATCTCTACCAAAATACAAAAATTAGCTGGGCGTGGTGGCGGGCGCCTGTAATCCCAGCTACTTGTAAGGCTGAGGCAAGAGAATTGCTTAAACCCAGGAGGCAGAGGTTGCAGTGAGCCGAGATCGCTCCACTTTACTCCAGCCTGGGTGACAGAGCAAGACTCCCTCTCTCAAAAAAAAAAAAAAAAAGAGTCACACCAGGAGAGGAGAGGCCGAGCCACTGGGAGGGCTAACCCTGGTCAGGCCGGCTCCTGAGTGGACGGTCCCTGGCTCTGCAGAGCTGGGGAGAACCATGCTGAGTCCCAGCCCTGGAAGATGGGGGAGAGTATCAGTGGCCTTGTAAGGAGGTCACCATCTGCCCTGCCTCCCTGGGTGCCTGACTCCTGAAACTCTTCTAATCACCTCCTCAGTTTCTCAGGTTTTAGCCCAGCAAACATTCAGAGAGTTTCCTGGAGGAAATTAGAAAGAAGAAAGCAAAGAAGTAGAGATGGTTTACCAGGCACAATCTGGCTGACAGCTAAGGGCACAAGGCCCAGCCCGCGGGATGGTGGACACTGTGTCCTGCTCCCTCCACACCCCCAACCCTGACCAGGCTGCACATGTGAAAGTCACCCCAGGGAGAGGTGGGTTCCATGGCAATCCCAGCATCTGGTGTGCTCCTCGGCGCCTGGCATCCTGCCACAGAGGCTGTGGTCACACAGGAGGGCTTCCTTGGCCACAGGCAGGAAGGCGAGCCCACAACCATGTACCCATGGCACCTGGACAAGGTCTGCTGGGGTCCCCTGCCAGTGGAGTGCTGCCTTCTTGGGACAACGGCTGGACCTGGAGGCAAAGGAAGTTCCTCTCTGAGCACAGGGGGGCCACAACTCAGGTACAAGAAATTGATAGACAGAATAGTTGTCACCTGTGGATTTCAGGAAGTGCCTCAAAGGGACCAGCATGCTCCTCTTCCTGCCCTTTCCTCCTTTGCTGGCCAGAGGCAGACAGGAGTGATGGCTGCCACCCTGGACCGTGAGGTGGGAGCCACGTTATGAGAATGGCAGAGCAACGAGATAGGCATGGCACCACCAATCCCAGCCCTGGACTTCCCATGGTAAGGGAGAGAGAAATGTTTTACAGGAGCCACTGTCATTCTCGTGCAGCAAACCTGATCCTAACACGCAGCACCACGACCCCGCCTCCTCCTCTCCCTTCCCTCCCAGTGCTGACGAAGACCTACCATGCAGAGAGAATAGAGGAGGGACACAGAGGCCGCTGGAGGTGATTTGAAAAGGATGAGGACACCCGAGAACAAGGCAATGAAGGTGACCAGGACAGAGGAGTGAGGATAGAGCCTGGAGAGGACTCATTAGTGCAGGGCTGATGGGCAGAGCCTTCTCAGGAGCGTGGCCAGAAGAACCTGACAGCCATGATTTGGGCCTGCACACTATCCCAGGGACCCCCCAACTCAGTCCTCCCCAGAGGGCTGAGGGCCCTCCCTCCCCATACTCAGCAACACTCCAGAGCCCATTCCCCATGGAGGCCCAATCCCCTTCCTGGACGAGGCAGCTGGTGGTGTGTGGGTGCTGGTCTGGTGAGAGAGGGACTCCTTGGAGACTGAGGCCATGGGGGAGGGAGTGCCTGTCCAGACTTGTAGGTTTGTCCCAAATGTAGACCCCAGGTCTGGAGGTGAACACAGCCCCGCCTGATTCCTGAGAAGCCACGCTATCTATGCAGCCCGCTTCTTAGAATTGGACTTCCTCTCCACCCCTCGAACTCAGTGCAGTCAACGCCTACTGAGCTCCTACCGAGTACACTACATGGACGTGGGTTCAGGTGCTAAGGAAACAAGGCTCCACAGTGCAGTCCCCAGGGCGCAGTGCCCTGACAGGCTGCCCCAAGGCTGTGGTGTGCTGGGAAATGGTTCACACCCAGCTCTCTGAAGGAGAACACCTGGTTTGTGGCATTTGTAGGTTTGTAATGTTTCATGATCTAAATCTTCCACCCTGGCCCATTGCAAGTTTATAAACACAGAGTTCTTGAAGTCAGGAAGGCCCTGGCTTGGCTCCCAGGCCCAGCTCCAGCACCCCACTGCCAGGGGCTGCTCACCTCCTGTGCCAGGTCCTCACCCACCACCAGCAGGTCTCGGCCCTGGGCCTCATAGGTTCCCGGCCTTCCCCTGCTTGGGCCCTGGGTTTGGCTCTGGAGCCGACAGCCCGTGCCTTGACTGTGGCAGGTGGGCTGTGGCCTCCAGGTCAGGAAGAATCAGTGGACAGTTGGTCACAAGCACCCTGGCCCCAAATATTGAAATGCTCACATTCTCCAACTCCTCCAACCACTACCCCACCCCTCCAGGCCTTTTCCTACTCTCTAACGGCTTTGCTTCACCCCAAGGTCTCCTCCTCCTCCTCAGTAGTGGCCATTCCCCAGCATTTGGAGCCCAGGACCCCTCCCAGCCCTGAAGCATTTGCCTCCCAGGCTCCCCCGAACCTTGCTCCCCTACTGCCACCCCCTGCCTGTCCCAGAGGAGGTCTCATAGACACTTGCTGCGTGCCGCTCCAGGGAGGCTGCGGTGCTCCTGCCAGCTCTCCGGTGGCTGCCACAACTGCTGTCTTCAGGAGGAGGAATGGCCCCCTTAGCTGCCCTGCCTCTGCTGTCTCAGCCCCAGCATCCTGGCATCATCTGCTCCACCTCCAGGCAAGTCAGAGCCAGGCTTGCCATCTGCCTGGCAGCCTGGGGCACTGTGCCTTTATGGCCCCGGGTAGGATGTGGATCTGGGCCCCAGCCCCTGGGCACCAAGGTGCCAACCCTGCAGGGGAGTTGCTTAATGACCTTCATGAGCAGTAATTACACCCCAGGGCCCTCTCTTAATAACCACGTATTCTCCCTGTCAATGTGCCTTAATTGAAAATGAGTAGGCGATACAAGTTGCTGTGAAGTTGGCTGGCAAGCCCTTAACGTGATATTAATTGTAGTAATTAGTAGTCACTTTGTGTTGGAGTCATCTATAAATAGGGGGTCCATTAGTTTAGCAAAAGAGCATGATTTAAAATGCAAATAAAAGCCCAATTAGACAGATAAATCGCTTGTCTTTTCCAGCAAATTATCATCTTCCAGAAGGACAGCAGCCACTTTGGGGCTGCATTGCTCAGTTCAGGGACTCTGAATGCTTTATACCACCTGAGTGGCCCATCTGATACACTGTCCCTTTAAACGGGTTTGCTCCAAGCTTCCTCAGGAGGCTGTCACTCCTGAGCAGTCCCTATAGACTCTTATTTTATTGGCACAACAGGTGGTCAGGGCCCCAAGTAGCTCCTCCCCCTGCATGCTGATTGGTCCCCTTTGGTGACACAGAAGCACATTTTAAAGGAATAGTAGCACAGTGCATAGGGCACTGGGAGAATGCATTGGGGGTAGGAGGGGTCTACTCTTTGAATTTGGCTCTGCACAGTCCAGACAGAGTGAATCACCAATGCTATGTGTTGTCCTGTGACCCAAAAAAGTTAAAAATAGACTCACACCATTGTTGTGGGGCTGGACAACTTACTTTCCACGTCTTTCTCTCTTCTACAAAAACTACTTATGGTGGTTGCAGAGATTTCTCTCTCTCTGTCATACACACACACACACACACACACACACAGTATTTCTCATAGGCTTTGGGCAAACATTTCACAACTAATGTGGCAGCTAGGGAGGTGTTAAGAGGGCACAGCTTCAAGGCCAGAGAGGAGATTTCTAGTTCAGCCTTCCTTTGACTAGAGCTTCACCTGTTACCCAACACTTTCTCCCAGGGCTGAGAAGTTTCAAACGTCTCAATTAAAGAGGCTGTTGAGATGTGCCTGGGGACATGGGTGAGAGTTCTTTCCTCTCTGGCTTGTTGAGCTTCTGGAGACCTGATGTTCAGGGCTCAGCTCAAAGCCCTTCCTGTCCCCTCCTTCAGCCTGCCACACACCCTCCCCACAAGCCCTTCACTCCTTTGTGGCCAACTGAGGCTGGCCCTCAGACAGCATTTGCATTTTAATAAGAGCAAAAGTCAAAAGATAAAACAGCTATTCCTAAACACAGGGAACACTAACAATTGTCTATTCCAGCAGGAATTTCACCCTTGTCCAAAAAATGAGTAGAACACAGGAAACTTGAAAGTATTACCCTTGATTATATTATCCTTTTATGATTCAATGTTTGCAGCAGGTGGTAGTACTTGCTATTTTTAATGTCCTATTTGACAAAATAAAATATTGGCAACCCTGTGTTGGTCCCAAAAATATTTTTTGGAAATTTTGCCAGGGTATGAAATTCAAATGTCTGGAGCTGCTGAGCTAGAAGACTGAATCAGGGACTTGAGGCGGGTGAGTCACAGCTGCCTGTGTGTGCAGGAGTGTGTGTGAGTGCACACACGTGGTATTGGCTGGTGAAATAGGGACACTCATCGTGGGAGATTTCCCTGTCTTTGAATTAGCACAGGAAGACAGGTAGATCACGGAGGAAGAACTGGAAGGAGGCTGGGGTGCTGTCCCCTCCAATCTTCCCATATTCCAGATGAGGAAACAGGCCCAGGCCACACGGTGAGTTAGGGGTCAAGGCACAAGCCATCACACACTGAGGGCACCTCCTGCTGTCCCCAACTGACCCTGGCCAATGTGTTGGTCCCTAAAGCAAGCATTGGATTAGATGTCATAGGTTCTATGGAGGCTGCCTTGACCTGCTGAATCTCTAGTTGTTCCACAGCAGAGGACATCTGTTTACTCCCAGAGTGTGGAAAACAGCCTTGCTGACAATCAGACCAAGAAATTCCCAAAGAAACAAAGACAGTGCTCAAGACAGCACATTAGAGAAGAGTGCTCCAGGGTCACAAAATGACTGACCAGCCTCATTGAGTGACCAGTGCTTCTCCACCAGTGACAATCTAGCCCTATTTTAATCCTCCTACCTCCTGTATAAAAATTAAGTTCCCTATCACCAAATTGCCCCACTTCTTGGAAGCACCCAACCCCAGACTAGACTCTGCTTCCTCACCCTCTCCCTAAAGTCACCCAGCACCAACCCCAAACCTGGAAGAGGTCCCTTTCGTAACTCTCCTTTTGAAATGCTTGGGAAGTTCTCCAGGGTGCATTCTCCCTTGCTACAGCAAGCTAAATAAATCCTAGGGGTGTGTTCCTGGTGGTTTTTTGTTGTTGGGCTTTGAACAGTCAACAAATATTTGAACCACAGTATTCCGTGCAATGTGGTGATGAAGAAAAGCAACAGTGATCAAAACAATGTGGTCTGTATCAATGGATAGACACAGAGACCAATGGACTAGAACTGAGAGTCTAGAAATAAAACCATGTGTCTCCCATCAACTGATTTTCAACAAGGGTGCTAAGACCATTCAGTGGAGAATAGTCTTTAACAAATAGTGCTGGGACAGCTGGTTAGCTATAAGCAAAAGAATGAAGTTGGACCCTTACCTCACACCATAAACAAAAGTCAACTCAAAATTAATCAAAGCCCTAAATGTAAGAACTAAGACTATAAAACTTAAAAGAAAACATAGGGAGAATTTTCATGACCTCAGATTTGGCAATAGATCCATAGATATGACACCATAATCATGAGCAACAAAAGACAAATTTGAATTTATAAAAATTAAAAATTTGTGTGTTTCAAAGACATTATCAAGAAAGTAAAAATACAACCCACAGAATAGGAGAAAATAGGCCAGGTGCGGTGGCTCACGCCTGTAACCCCAGCACTTTGGGAGGCCGAGGCTGGTGGATCACTTGAGGTCAGGAGTTTGAGACCAGCCTGGCCAACATGGTGAAATCTTCTCTTTACTAAAAATACAAAAATTAGCCGGGTGTGGTGGCACACACCTGTAATCCCAGCTACTCAGGAGACTGAGGCAGGAGAATTGTTTGAACCCAGGAGGTGGTTCAAACAGTTGCAATGAGTTGCAGTGAGTTGAGATTGCACCACTGTACTCCAGCCTGGGCAACAGAGGGCGACTTGTCAAAAAAAAAAAAAAAAAAGGAAGGAAAAGAAGAAAAAAAAATATTTGCAAGTTATATGTCTGGTAAGAGACTTGTATTTAAAGAACTCTCACAAATCAATAATAAAAAGGCAAAAAAAAAAACCCAAAAATGGGCAAAAGGTCTGATTAGACATTTCTCCGATGAAGATATACAAATGGCCAATAAGCACATGAAAAGGTATTTGACATCATTAGTCATCAGGGAAATGTAAATCCAAACAAGGAGACACCACTTTACACCTGCTAGGATGACTGGTATCAAAAAGTCATATAACAAGTGTTGGTGAGGATGTGAAAAGGATCCGAATCTGCCTGACTTCTAAGACTCCTTAGAAAGCAGTCACAGTTCCTCACATGATTAAAGATTAGAGTTACCATATGACCCAGCAATTCCACTCATAGGTATATACCCAGGAGAAATGAAACATGTGCCTACACAGAAACTTATAAGTGAATGTTTATAGCTGCATTGGTTGTAACAGCCAAAAGGTGGAAACAACCCCAATGTGTAACTGACGAGTAGATAAAGAAAATGTGGTCATCCACACAGTGGAACACGTACACGCAAGTCTTGTGTGGATGTGTGTTTTCATTTCCCTTGGATAAATTGCTAGGAGTGGAATTGCTGGGTCATATGGTGAATTTATGTTTAACTTTGTAAAAAATGACTGCGCCACTCTCCGAAGTCTCACTGTTTTACATTCCCTGGGGAAGTGACATTTAAGCTGAGACCAAACAGATGAGAAGGAGCCAGTCATGCAATGAATGGGGGAGAGGTTCCTGGGGCAGACAGGGAGCAACAGCTTGTGTGAAGGTCTGAGGCCGGGAAAAGGGGAAAGATTCGTTGGCTAGAGGAGCTGACTCTGTTAGAAGAAATTGGTAATTTTTTTTTCTCTTTTTTTTCGAGACAGAGTTTCACTCTTGTGCCAGGCTGGAGTACAATGGCGCGATCTCGGCTCACTGCAACCTCCACTTCCTGGGTTCAAGTGATTCTCTTTCCTCAGCCCTCAGCCTCCCGAGTAGCTGGTATTATAGGCAACCACCGTCATGCCCAGCTAATTTTTTGTATTTTTAGTAGAGATGGGGTTTCACCATGTTGGCCAGGCTGGTCTTGAACTCCTGACCTCAAGTGATCCACCTGCCTCGGCCTTCCAAAGTGCTAGGATTACAGGCCTGAGTCCCCATGCCCTGCCCTGTAAGATTTTTTATACTGAGCCACCTGCAAGAATATGAAAATGAGTCTGTGGAAGAGAATGAGGTCCCCAGGGAAGGGCAGTCTGAGCACTGGGCTGTGTGCTGATGAACATGAGAGACTAGGAATGCGTGTGACCTGGAGGGAGGTTGACCACACTGGGCACAGCTGGAGGAGACAGCACCAACTTCCCAGTGAGGCTGCTCTGGGCTTGAATTCCAGCTCAGCCTCTGGGATGTTGGGCGAGATTCTTAACCTCCCTGAACCTCAGTCTCCTCAGATGTAAAATGGGAACCAACTTCACCCTGTCATGAGATGGTGAAGAACCGAGGACTTGCAATATGTATGTCATATCAAGACTCTGGCCTGAAGGGGCCAGATGCCACAGTCCAGGGCAGCTGGTGTGAGGAGTGAAGGGCAGGTATGAGCTGGTCTGAGGAGGGCAGCAGGCAGCTCATGAGGGCTGCAACTTTATCCTGGAGGCAGCGAGAAGCGGCTGGAGGACTCGAGCTAGCCAGGGGTGTGGTCAAGGATGGAAGTTACAACTGGGCATCAGGTCGCTGATCATACAGCATTCTCCAAGTGGGTAGAGCAGGGGAGACCAGAGGAGGAAACCAGTCAGGTGCCTGATTGCAGTAATCCAGGCAAGGTTACAGGGGCCAGGGAGGCAGAGTGAGAGGGCAGAGCACAGGTAGGAGCGCTGAGGGTTGGAGGGGCTGACTTGAGGGCTGGAGGGGAGCAGGTGAGAGATGGAGTGTAGTGTGTCTCCAGGTGTCTGTCTGGGGCTCGGCAAGAGTGGCTGGTCACACCAGAGAGGTTGAGGATTGGGGACAGCAAGTTTGGAGTGGGGAGAAGCAGGGAAGGAGGTGAGTGCTCTATTTGGACATGCTGGGTCTGAGGCGTCTGTGGACAAACCTCATTAACCTCACGGCAGATTGTGAGAAGAAAGGCCCCGTCTCTGGAAGGCCCCCGGGTGCTAGACTCAGCTGTCCTCAGCAACAGCTCCCTGGGGTTTCTTGCCACCACTGAACTTAGTAGGGGCCCCTCTCTTTTCTCATCTGTTTGTCCTGAGCATGGGACAGACCCTTCCCTGATTCCCCACCTCACTGTATGGTCTTAGCTGTGACTTTAACAGGCCTTCACGGTTTAGGAATGATACTATATTGTGATCATCCGAAAGGCTCTCTTCTGAGACCAGCTCCCCACATTACCCCCAGCCTTGCCCTCTGCGTCTTTCCACGTGGCCGTGGGCCTCCGATCCCTACCTCTCTACTGTGGTTTCTGGGGCTGATCCCTGAACCTGGAAAGTACGGGTTCCTCTTCCCGCAGACTCTTCTGGTGTCCCCCAGTGTCCACTCTCCTCTATGAACTCCTGATTTGAAGCTGGGCAGGTACCATTCAGAACAAATTTCCCAACCTTACTTGCAGTTGGATGTGGTCATGTGACCAATGAGGTATACATGGAAGTGTCATTTTCAACAACTGTCTTTAAAAGAATGAGGGGTGGCTTTCATCATCCTTCCCTCTTGACCGAAAGCAGATGGAATGGCTAGAGCTCCAGCAGTCACCCTGGATCATGGAGTAGGGGTGTGCCCTTGGAATGGAAGCCATGCACAATGGCGCAACAAGATAGAAGCCTGGTGGTGCCCTTTGCTGCCCAACTCCAGGGGGCACCCTTCACATGGCATTCTGTGGTGTGTTCCAGAAGGTGCCAGTCACAGAATACCATGTGAAGGGCACCCCTGAAGGTTGCGAAATGCCAGCCTCCGCTGCCTGCCTCTGAGCATCATGCAACTGAGAGAGAATCATACTTTGTTGCGAGCAACTGTTCTTTGAGGATTTTCTGTTATTTGCAGCTCAATCTAACCCCAATGTCCCTGGTCTAACACCTGGTCCCAAGTCCTCATTCCCTTTATCCAGCTCCATCTGTACCCGGGAGGAGTGAATGTTGACTAACTTCAGGAGAAACCCATCCTATCTCTGGCAGTGGCCCCCCAAGACAACCCACAAAAGTCACAGCCAGGATTCTCCAAAGTCCAAGCTGTTCTTAAGTCTCACCTCGGCTCTCCTTGTAGTTGATGATCCACTGTCAACCACACCAAAACGGAGTGGCTTCACACAATTTAGCATGGGTTTCCTGGGCTTACCCAGGCATTTCTAATCTAGGGTCTCCCCAGCCTCCAAAGTCACACAGCATCACTTCTAACACATGGTTCGCCTGATCCAGGCTCAAAAGTAGGGAACCACGCAGGGCATGGATAGCAGGAGGCATGGCTCGCTGGAGACCCCGCCATCACAAAGATGGGAGGCCACTGTAGCTTGGAGGGCAGCTGGACCAGAGACACAAATTTTGAGTTTTGACTATCTTTACTCACAATACTTCTGACATCAAATGCGTGGGTTTTTCTTCCACTCAATGGCCAACTCTCTGATTCTCCAGCCACCCAACCAGATGTTTGTAAACTAAAAATCCTAAGCTCCACACCAACTGAATGGACCCCCTCTTGGCCAAGGGGACCCCAGAGAAACCTTAAAAAATGGAGTTCCTGGTCATGATGGGAAGGGCAGTTTGACATGCCTCAGTGTACCCCCTCCCTTTCAGAGTTTAGGCAGAACTGACAGGAATTGATGTTAAGATAAAGATCACGAGACTGACACAACAGACTCTTTGTGGCAGTAAGATACAAGATTATAAACAGGACCTAAGGCCATGCCAGGCAAGGGTTGTGTCACACCCACAGTCCATCAATCTTACTACACTGCATCCTTAAGTGAAAACATTCCTTTCTGGCCAGGCACTTTGGGAGGCTGAGGCAGGCAGATTGCTTGAACTCAGGAGATGGAGACCAGCCTGGGCAACATAAGGAGACTCTGTCTCTACAAAAGATACAAACATTAGCCGGGTCTGGTGGTGCACACCTGCGGTCCCAGCTACTCGGGAGGCTGAGGTGAGAGGATCGCTTGAGCCTGGGAGGTGGAGGCTTCAGTGAGCCAAGATTGCACTGCTGCACTCCAGCCTGGGCGACAGAGGGAGACCCTGTCTCAAACAAACAAACGAGAAAAACATTCTTTTCTTCTCACTCCAAGTTTAGATAGACAGAGCCTTACACCTTCAACCAATTGTATTTTAAGGAATCTCTGAATCTACCTGTAACCTATCAACCCTGCGTCAAGATATCCAGCCTTTTTGGGCTGAACCAGTGTGTACCTCCCATGTACTGATTTATGTCTTTGCCTCCCTAACAGGTATGAAATGAATCTATGCCCTGACCACCCCGGTGCACTTTTTCAGGACTCCTTGTGACTGTGTACTCTGGGCTTCTGTCACTCATATTGGCTCAGAATAAACCTCTTTTAAATATTTTACAGTTTGATTTTTCTGGTAACATGTCCTTCAACTCAATTCAATTCTGACACGAACTTCCTGGAGTTAGTGCAGACCCCACGGGAAGGGCTCAGTCCTGCAAGACTTCTACTTCAGTTGTCAGAGCTGGGGATCGGGGGGGCCTCATCTGCAAGTCGCAGGTCACCACCTGTACTTCTGACCAACTGGCTCTAAATCAGGGGTTCCTATAACCCCTTCCTCCCTGTGATAATTTGCTGTAATGGCTCACAGAACTCAGGAAAGCACTTTTACTTACTTATACTGGTTTATTATACAGGATGTAACACAGGAACAGCTACACAGAAGGGATGCATAAGGCAAGGTATAGGGGAGAGGTGGGAGCTTCCATGCCCTCTTTGCCCTCTTTGGCTGTGTCCCCTCCCAGCACCTCCCTTTGTGTGGCAACCCAGAAGCTCCCCAAGTCCCATCACTTAGGAATGTTTCTGGAGGTTTCATCCTGTAGGCATGATTGTTTAAATCATTGGCTACTGGTGACTGAACTCAACCTCCAGCCTTCTCCCCTCCCCAGAGATATTGGGACTTTCAGCCCCACCCCTCTAATCATGCCTTGGTCTTTGGTGACCAGCTCCATCCCGAAGCTACCTAGGGCTGCCACTCATCTCATTAGCATACAAAAGACACTTTCCACTTGGGAGATTCCAAGGGTTTTAGGGTCTGTGTGCCAGCACACAGGGACAAAGACCAAATATTTAGTTTTTATTATCACAAGTAAGTGCTGATCAAAACTCCAAGAATGGATGAGTTTAGTGCACGCTTGTGTGCGCTTGAGATTGTGTGGTGTGTGCAGGTGTGTGTATACGTGTGTGGCATGTGTGTATGGTACATGCAGTGTGCCTGAGGTGGTAAGGGGGCTGCACACAGGAGGGAGCTGGAGTTTGTCAGAGAAGTGGGATTCCAGGGCAGCTGTGTCTTCAAATTAGAATCCTTGAGGCCTGGATTCCCTTCTTTGCTGCCTCCCACCTTCAGCGCCTCTGCCGCCTTCAGATCCCAGGCAGACGCTATCAAGCAGGAAAAGAGCTACCAGAGACCACCTCTGAGTAGGTGCCTCACCGGCAGCTCCCTGGCAGGATCATGCTGCCATTCTCGTTGCACCTGTGCCCCACCATGGCCTCCATAGACGGTGTGTGGATACCGTCCGCCATTTTGGATCTGAGTGGACCTGGGTTCCGCTCCTGCCATGTGACAGTAGGTAGGTCACTCGCATTCTTTGAGCCAAATAAAAGTACTGAGTTAGATCCCTTAAGATGCCATCCCAGGGTCCACCTGCCTGCCTGGCTCTGCCTCTCATTCATGCTTTGCCACTTTCACAGGTGAAGCCTGGAAGGGCCAGGTGGAGGCAGGAACATGCCTAACCTCCAGAGGTCATCTCAGGCAGCACCCTGCCTAGCTTCCAGGATCTCTGTCTGAGCCCAGGGTCCTCATCTGTCAGGCAGGGCCCAGTGGCTGCAGGGGTGGGAGCAGAGGGAGAGTTAATCTTCCCTGGAATATTAATGGCCCCGTCAGGAGTGCTGGGGACGAGCTGAGCAGCAATCTGCCTTTATTAACGAGGCGGGCACCAGCTGGAGCGCGGGGCCCAGGAGAGAGGAGCTGCTGCAGCAGAGGCAGCTTAGGGGAGCCGCCCTCTTGGCCAGGGCAGCAGGTAAACAACAGAGAGGGCGCCTGGGCCTCAGAGCCCCCCAACCCTCAGCCACTGCGCCACCAGCCCCCTAGCTTGATCTCCTCACTTCTTCCGTCTCTTCCTTGCGGGGGGTAGGAGGGGCTCCTTCTTGGCTGGATGCAAGTGTGTGGGTATGCAGGGATATATGCAGGTGTGCAGGGTGTGTGTGGGGTGTGCATATGTGAGCAGATCTGTAGGCCTGGGACAAGTGCACATATGTGTGTGGGGTGTGCACATATATGTGTGCAGATCTGTAGGCCTGGGACAAGTGCATGCCTGCCTGAGCCCACCTGGGTGCCCAACCACATACCACCCCAGGTGGCCGAGGGCACCCGCGTGCTTGGGAAACAGTGGGCTGACTACACAGGCCAGTGGTCCTCTAAGAGGTCAGGGGAGGAGGAATAATTTAGTCAGCCTTCACTCCACTTAATTATTTAAGACACCACCAGCACAGAATTATGAAGCTGAGATTAACCACTGGCCCTGTGGCTGGGAGCAATACATATTTCCCCTCATTTTGTCTTCTCTGTTCACCAAATTGAATCAATGTATTAGGGTTGCTCACAATCGATTTGTTCTGATTCCCCAGCAGTAAGGAAGAGAAATGTGGCACCAGCCCCCAGGGCCAAATTTTACTCATTAAAATGATCCCTCTCCAGGCAGGGGGACCAGTGTGACCCCCTATTCACCCAGACTGAGCTGCCCTGCCCCAGAAGATAGGAACACACCCACATCCACTACACCCTGAAGCCTAGGGCCCCTCTCCCTGATCTCAAACATTTCAAATTGAAACTAAATTCTCGCCCACCTGCCTCCTCAGGGCAAGACACTCATGCTCTGTGAACTGTGCTTTCCAAGGCTGATGCCAGCAGGAAAAGGGGCATGGCACACACCTCACCCCAACACCTGCCACTGTGGCTGTAATGCCACCATTGGAATCATTGATTGCCTGAGTAACAACAATAATAGCTAACGTCAATAGAGTTTCTGACATATCGGGCATTGTATGAACTTACCTAATGATGTACACACTATGATTATCTTAATTTTCAAAGGAGGCACAAGCTGGACAGGTTAAGTGACTTGTCCAAGGTCACAAAGGCAGTAAGCAGTTGTGGTACATACAGTGGATGAACTATCCAAAAGCAATTGTCAAGCCCCCTTTTTCTTTCCTTCCTTTACTCAATGGCTAAAAAGCCAAAATGCTCACTTTCCCAGCTTCCCTTGCTGCTGCTAGGAGTAGCCCTGCAACACACTTTTGGCCCAGGGGCAAGAAGTGAAAGTCTGTGGAACAGGCATTCCTTTCCAAATAAAAAGACAAAGCCTAGCTAGAGGAGAACCCTTTGCCCTTCCTGTTTCTCACTTCTTCTCCCTTCTGCTTATTTACAGGAGATAGATGTGGTGACCAGAGGTGCAGCAGCCACCATGTGACCATGAGGAGGAGATGTATAGCTATGACAGAGCAGGAAAACAAAGATCCCAGGTCCCCAGGGACATCTTTGAGCGACTGTGTCAGCTCAGGACTGCCTTCTCCCAGACTTCTTATTGGACAAGCCAAATAAACTCCCCTCTGCAAGCATTTCCTGTTGCTTACTACCTAATGCACTCCTTGCTGATGAGATTCAACCATAAGCAGTTTGGCTCCAGAGCCCCTGATCTTAGCAATCTTGTCCTGCCTGTTACTGAGTTTGTAGAAGACAAATCTGAAGGCTCTTCATGACATAACTTATTTGTAAAGACAATTTTTAAGAGTAGTTTTAGGATTACATCGAAAGAAAAAGATACAGAGCGTTCCTATATACCCCTGCCGCCTACATTCACAGCCTCCCCATTATCAACCCCCTGCACCAGAGGGGTGCACTTGCTACAATCGATGAACCTACATTGACATCAAAGAAAAAAAAATCATTGTCATCAAAGTCATAGATTACATTAGGATTCATTCTTGGTAATATACATTTTATGGGTTTGGGTGAATATACAATGACATGTATCCACCACTGTAGAATCATATAGAGTATTTTTGCTACCCTAAAAATCTGCTGTGCTCTGCCTATTCCTCCCTCCCTCTCACTCCCCAAACCACTGGCAACCCCTGATCTTTTTATTGTCTTTATAGTTTTGCCTCCTCAGGGATGTCACCTAGTTGGAATCACACAGTATGTGGCCCTTTCAGATTGGCTTCTTTCACTTAGTAATATGCATTTAAGTTACCTCCATGTCTTTTTATGTCTTCATAGCTTATTTCTTTTTAGCACAGAATAATATTCCATTGTCTGGATGTACCACAACTATTTACCCTTCATTTGCTGAAGGATATGTTGGTTGCATCCAAGTTTTGCAATTAGGAATAAAGCTGCTATAAACGACATGTACAAGTTTTTGTGTGGACATAGGTTTTCAACTCCTTTGGGTAAATACCAAGGCGCACAATTGCTAGATTGTGGTAAGAGCATGTTTAGTTTTGTAAGAAACTTCTAGACTGTCTTCTCAAGTGGCTGTACCATTTTGCATTCCCACTAGCAAGAATGAGAGTTTCTGTCACTCCACATCCTCACCAGCCTTGAACATCCCCTCTTTTTGGTCCCCTCCCATCCCTAACTGAAGGGCTGTCTGTCTCATGTAACTTGACAGCCTTGGCTTTAGAGTGGACACTTGAACAATAGCTCAGCCATGGCTTTAGAGTGGACACCTGAACAATAGCTGAGCCAATCAGATTCTTCCTTAAGAAGAGGAATCAAGCCTGGGACTTAGTCTCATGTGAAGAACATCTGATGCACTGCCCAGATCTCCCAGAGGAATGAAGGGCATATTCCTCTAGCTGTTGCTGCTGAAAGTGCTGGGAAACAAGACACTCCCCAGCTGGATTAGTCCATTCTCATATCGCTATAAAGAACTACCTGAGACTGGGTAATTTATAAAGAAAAGAGGTTTAATTGGCTCACAATTCTGCATGCTATATAGGAAGCATGACTGGGAAGGCCTCAGGAAACTTACAATCATGGCAGAAGGCGAAGGGAAAGCAGGCACATCTTACAGGGCCGGGGAAGGAGGAAGACAGCGAAGCAGGAGGTGCTACACACTTTTAAACAACCAGATCTCTCAAGAGCTCACTCACTATCACAAGAACAGCAAGGGCAAAATCCACTCCCATGATCCAATCACCTCTCACCAGGCCTCTCCTCCAGTACTGGGGGTTATAATTCCAAATGAGATTTTGGTGGAGACACAAATCCAAACCATATCACCAGCTGTCAGTGCATCAAGGATGGCCTCAGACAAAGAGAGCTGCTTTGCCCATGGCCGTGCTCTCTTTCCTGGGCAGCCCACATCCGAATGCGGAGGAGTGGTTAAAGGCTCAGTCCCCTCACTATCCCAGGTCCAGGGCTTTCCACGAGATCAGAGGACATTTTGAGGATGGCATCACACCTCGGCTTCCCCCTCTGTCCACTCCTGCACCTTCCCTTTCCTCCCACAAGGGTTGAGCCTGGGAACACTCCCTAGTAAACATCCTCCACAAGCTCCATGTCAGCATCTGCCCCTCAGGGAACCCAACCAGGGACACACAAGCTGGAAGGACCTGAGACAAGTGGGCTGAAGTGGTCACTACCATCCATGAACAGAGAAGAAGCAGAGACCTGGAGTGTGTGAGAGGAGCGAGAGGCAGGACCACATGGCCCCAGGAGAAGGAGCAGGATGAACAAAGGTACACGCTGATTCTAGAATGTTTTTAAGTTCCTGAGTCAGCCCCTTGCACAGCCCTCAGGTTCCATGAGATGCCCTGATTCCTCACGATACCCTCCCTGTTTTGTTGAGCTAGCATACATGGATTTCTATTTCCTGCCATCAAACTATCCTCAAACAATAAATACTGCTACCCTGCATTTTAGGAATAAGAAAACTAAAGCCCAGAGGGGAAGGGCCTTCCCTAAGGTCACATCAGGTTAGTGAGAGAGCCAGATTTGTATCTTTATTCATGTAACAAATAGCTCCTGAGGATCCACTATGTGCCATGAATAGTGTCACTTGGGGCTGACAACTGTGTGCAAGGTAGACATGATCCCTGCGATCATTGAGTTCACCAACAGGAGAGAAAGACAAGTCAACAGATGACTACAACATAGCGAGACAAGTGCTATGGTATCGCGTCGGAGGGCACACATCCCAGGCTTGGACGCTCGTGGAAACCTCCTAGAGGAAGTGACATCTAAGCCAAGGCCTGCAGGGGAGCAGAGCCCTCCAGGAAGAGGGAAGAGAATGTGAAAAGGCTCACAGTTGAAAGGAAATGGTGTATGGAATTCGCACACTAGTTTTGTCTGTTCAACATCTTTTCACTGGGGGAAACCACAGTTTGCCTGGCCCTGTGTTGGTTCCGTGAGGTGGTGAATCACTGGGCCTGTGTCCCTCATGGTAGGGTCAGGTCCATGACCCAGTCTAGTCCAATCAAAACCTCTCTCCAGAACCTGAATGTCTGATGGAGACACACAGGATGGAAAGTGGTAAGCACGGAGGCATCTCGTGGCTGTACCCTAGAGAGACTGCCCATGCTACTCAAGACTCCAGAGCTACCCTGGTTCCTGTGGATCTTGAGACCTGTTGTCTAGCTTCTCCTTCTATTCTGTGACCTCCTTCACTAACTCCTCAATAAATCCCCTGTTCTCATTTCACTTTTTCAGAGTCAACTTTCGATGCTTGCAGTCAAATAACCCTGATTCAGAAAATAGTGCCGGGAGTGGGATTCATGCAAAACCCTTAGGGATATGTGAGCTACTTGGAATTGGTTTTCGTAACTCCATGGGGGAAAATCAGTCGGACTATGGTTCATATTATTGGATAGGAAAGTGGTTGCCAATGGTACACAGTGGTGAACAACTAATCATGTTATACCCTCCGGTCACCTGGGACCATGTACCAACCGAAAGTGAAAGACTGTAACAGCTGCCATGGACTAATTTATAAAGGATATGAGTGCTGGGACCATAGGCTGGATGGTTGTTCCTAATACCGGATAATTTAAAGCAAGAAAATGACAGGCTCAAGTCAAAATGTTTGCCTCGAGGCACAGAATAAAATTCAGAGCCATTATATGACCATGCTGAAATAATCTTTTATTGCATGTAGCCATGCAGCTGAAATTGCTGAAGACGGAACTTAGAGATTGATTCTGAAGTTACTGTGAACTACAGTGTCAGTGAATTCACAACCTCACCAGGTGACTTCTGCGAAGTGGAGGGAATTGACCAGGAAATATTAATATCTTACTGGAACAGTGATATCTGGGAGGATTATAGGGTCTCAAGAGACCCTAAGCATCCAAGTACCTCAGTGTACCACTCTCGAGCTCCCTCATGACTCACCCCTCACCGTTTCTCCCAGAATATTCAGGACCCGGACTGAACATGGTCCAGATGATAAAATTCAGAATCCGGGTGGGAAATAGTTATACCTGGAAAGGATTGCAGAAATTCAGTAATTTATATTCCTAAGATATGAGGAATATGTGTAGAAATGGATCTTGAGGGGGCATTTATCAAGGCGAGAGGGATGTAAGTGCAGGTTTGGCTGCATTTATTGGTATGGGTGCAGTCACCAGAAATTTTGCATTCAGTGTGTTCTCTCAGGCAGTTGGCAGAAGCTCTAACATTTTGTAGAAGTCACTACTGCAAACCTGGACCATATGATGATCCACACTAATTGGCAAAAGGGGACCAGAAAATCTTTGGCATCATTAGAGGAACAGAAGTCAAAATAGCTAGAGAGAGGAATGCTGAATCGATCTCTCAATTCACATCAATTCCAGGAGACTCTCCCTTCCTCCTTCCTTTGAGGATGCTCTCAGTGAAAAAGGATAATAATATTGTCTTTTTAGTATCAAAAAAATTAATAGCATATTTCAGATTTACAGAAGGTATAAAGAATAATGTAACAAACATCTATGAACCTCTTATCCAACTTAAGGTATAAAATGTGGTAGTTTGGGTCCTCTAGGATGCAGACACCAGATGGGATTAGAAAATTCCTGCAAAGGAAAACGGAGAGAAAGGCGGAGGCAGTAGGCAGAGCCCTCATGGCACCACAGGTCTGACCACTGGGAAGGACCAAAGGAAGGAAGGAAGGCTGGGTCAGGAGTTTCAGGTGGCTGAGCAGCTCTGAGAAAGTTTCAGCAAGGCTAATGGGAAGTCCTTGAGCCACAGTCACCTGTAAGAGGAGCCCTGCATCTCACAGAATTGGGCCGGCCTGGCATTCCTGTGGGGCACAGGTAGGCCTGGTGCAGGTTGGGCAAGTGTGGTGTTGGTACAAACGCAGTGGAGGAGTCAGAGTGCAGCCGCTGGGGCCAGCAGTCAATTACATGCATCGCAAAAGGTGATGTGAGAGGCACATTGTCACAGCACAACCATTTATTGGAGGTCAGTACCAACAAAACTCCATATCAACCCTTCCCAAATCTGTAAAATGGGCTCAGCTACCCACTCTCAATAGTTAGAAATTATAGCAGAAGTGCTGCTGTTACAATGGGATTTCTCATCTTAGAGTGGGTGGGAGGAGCTTTAGTGGCCTAGCCCAGGTTAAGTAACTATGTGAAAATAGAGGTCATGGCCATCCTCTAAAAAGGAGGCAGGGAGTGGGTGCTAAGGGAATCACTCTGAAAGCAGTGATCCCTGGGTATGGGTAAGTGATCAAGACATCCCTTGATCAGTGAAGGGATGAAATGAGCAAGCAGCCCGCTGAGGTCTTACTTGATTCTATAACCAAAATCTTCCAGGTTTGGTGAATGAAGGGCTTGCTTGAGTACCTGTAACCGAGATGGAATTCCCAGTCCAGGGTTGGTTCAGACCCAGAGCTTCTCAAATGCAGGGGCAGACAGGGCCTTTGAGCTAGAACCTGTTATAACAGCACACATAGGACATGATAAATCTTCTGTGAGCTTCCTCCAAACACAGCTGCTGCCCTTTACCTGGGTTACTAAGTTGATGTGGTTTGGATATTTGTCCTCTCCAAATCTCATGTTGAAATTTGATCCCCAGTGTTGGAGGTAGGGTCTGGGGAGAGGTGTTCGGGTCATGGAAGTGGACCCCTAGTGAAGGGGTGAACTAATAGAGTAAGAAAGCACTCATTACCTTGGTGCTGTCTTCATGGTAATGAGTGCTTTCTTACTCTATTAGTTCCCAAGAGAACTGATTGCTAAAAGAGCCTGGCACCTCCCTTCCCTCTCTCTGGCTTCCTGACATGTGATCTTTGCAGCTGGCTCCCCTTTGCCTTCTGTCATAAGCAGAAGCTTCCTGAAGCCCTCACCAGGAGCAGATGCTGGCGTCATGCTTCTTCTACAGCCTGTAGAACCATGAGACAAATAAACCTCTTTTCTTTATAAATTACCCAGCCTCAGGTATTCCTTTATGACAACACAAATGAACTAAGACACGATCACAGGAGGAATGGGTGATTAGGGGGTTATTTGAGCTAGCTCTAACTCCTGGGAACAGGAATGCCACTGTGGTCTCTAGGGCAGACTGGTACTTTGGGAGCTCAGGGATAACTGTTCCCACCTGAATCCTCCCTACAGTAGGTCAGCAGGACTTCAACCCCCTCCAGCAGTGACTTCTCAAGTTCCTGAAAGGAAATGGAGGTCTTTATAGGAGAGAAAACCCACATCAGCTTCCTGATCAGAAGACTAAGGAAGGGCCAGGAGGAAGTCACTTGCGCGCCTTCTACCCACAAATACAGTAAACCAAAAGCAACACTGCAACCCCAGGGGACTGCGAGGCTGAGTGTCACCATCCAACACCAGAAAGATGTAGTTGGGACAATACTGACCACATCCCCTTTCTATCCCAGATTGGCTAGTGTGAAAAATAGCCAGGTTTTAGCAAACAACAGTGGCACGTTGTACACTTAACAGAGTGGCCATTCCTTTTGCAGCTGCTGTTCCAGATGTAGGCTCCTTGGTAGAGCAAATTAATTCAGCCCTGTGCTTGGCATTCAGTTGCTGATCTGGAAAACGGAATGTACTCTGCCTGACAAACAGAAAACACTTGAAGCAGTTTGCTTGCCCCTGGCAGGGAGAGGAACATAATGGTACAGTTCTGCCTCGGGAAATTCTGGCTTTCTGGTTCTTCCCACAGCCTGGACCAGCTTCTCATCCCAAGGGGCATCACCCTGCCAATGGGCTCGTGCTTTGTACTGATGGCACAACACTAATAGTGTCCAACAGGAAGGAAGTCACAGACGTCCTCCATGTCTTGGTAAGATGCACATGTGACAGAGACTGGGCCATGATTCAGGACCTGGCACCTCAGAGAGGATCCTGCAGGTCCAGTGGTCTGAGACATGTTGGAAAGTTCTCTCCAAATGAAGAAAGAACTTAAAAGGAGGCACAATGCTTCATGACTTCTTTGGGTTTTGAAGGCAGCCTTAAGATCAATTCTTTTTACCAACTTAAAAGGGGTTTCTAAGCAACCTGAAAACATCCAGCTTTGCGTGGGGCCCTAAGCAAAGGCAGGCTCTGCAGGGCGTCTCAGCTGTGGTCCAGGCCCCTTTGTCCTCAGCCCTTCCTAGTGATGTTTAGTGTCCAGGGCAGAGCACAATGCTGTGTGGAGTTCACCTGAGACAAGCCAAGCACCCAGTCGCAAATTCCCAGTGGAGTCTCTGGAGCTTCTGAATAAGTAACTCTTCTTTGAGGAAATGGGTCTCACCACGGGCTGTAGGGAGACTGAATGCCTGACCCTGAGTCACAAAGCAGCCGACAGCCTGAGATGTCCATCATGAATCAGATGCTATCATCCATCCGAAGCCCTACATGGGATGTGCCCAGCAGCCCTCTGCCATCAGTAACCTTGCCTGTTGCCCGGCGTCGGGGCCCCTTCTTTCTGATCCACATGGGTGTGACCCTCAATACTGGAGCAGAGACCAGCATTGTCAGGAAGGAATATTTCAATTGCAAGTAACAGAAAATACTGCCTTAAACAGTAGAGAGGATGTATTGGCTGCCATAGTTTTTTTTTTTTTAAATGCAAAGTTAAACTGCTTCAGGTGAGGCTGGCTCCAGCAACCTAGTGGTGTCACTGGACACCCTACTCCCGTCTACATTCTCTGTCTTCCATGGCGTCAGCTTTACCCTCACACTGCCCCCTCTGCCCGCTGATGGCTATCCGCATTCGTGGAGCTACAGGCACATGCTCCCTTCTTCCAGTCCAGTGGCAGCGAGCACATCTGCCAGTAACGCTCTGAAAAGCAAAGGGGCTCCTTTCCTCTGAGTCCCCCAGCACCAATTTCCTTGTATCTCATTGGCTTGAATGGGTCATGTTCCCAATTTGGACCAAGTCCTGTGGCTGAGGCGCTTCCTTGATTGGCTGCAAATACCCAGGCCCCGCCCCCGGGCTGAGGGGAGCCAATCCTATCCAAACAGTGTGACCAAGAATCTGGGGAGGAGCTTCACTGCGGTAATGTAGGGGCCCGGACGCTGGGCCTCCAGAACCGCAGGCTTCACACAGCGGGAAGGGGCGCTGAGGGGAATCAGGTTTGCCCCTCCCCACAAAATTACAGAATGATAGTCCCGTATCTCAGCTTGAACCTTATAAACGCTCAGAGTCCAACCACATTGATGGGTTTGCTCCCTCTTGAGGACCTCTGCTAGGGATGAGGAGGGGAAGGGAGCCGTGGCCCGCCCGCACGTGCAGGGCGGTGGGGAAACCCAAGTGCTTCACTCCCAGCTCTGTTTCTCCTGGATTCCCAGAGCAGACACCCTTCCCGGCCGTAAGGATCGGCTTGCCCACACCCCCGGTCGGGTGGGCACCGGGGTGGACAGATGTCTACTCCTCCTAACAGGGCTGGGAAGGAGTCCTCCAGTTCTGGGAAAACACAGACCCTTCCTCAGGCTTCCCGGTTGACGACTATTCACCCTATTGGCTTTCGAAAAGTGACACCACTTTTCTGACAACTTCCCCTCCCACCTTCTTTTTCATTATAAAAACATTTTCACCCCAAACCCCACTAATTAAATAAATTTATCTCTTGGTAGCCGCAAGGCAATGGTTCCAGGACCCCTGAGGATTCCAAACTCCAAGGATACCCAAGTCTGTGATATTAAATGGCATATGGAGGGGCGAGGTGACTCTTGCCTGCAATCCCAGCACTTTTGGAGGCCAAAGCGGGTGGATCCCCTGAGGTCAGGAGTTCAAGACCAGCCTGGGCAACATGGTGAAACCCCATCTCTACCAGAAATACAAAAATTAGCCGGGCATGGTGGCGGGCGCCTGTAATCCTAGCTACTTGGGAGGCTGAGGCACGAGAATCCCTTGAGTCTGGGAGGCGGAGGTTGAAGTCAGCCAAGATCATGCCATTGCACTCCAACCTGGGCAATAGAGCAAGACTGAGTCTCAAAAGATAAAAAATAAAAATAAAATGGCATAGTATTTGCACATAATCTATGCACATCCTCCCGTGTACTTTAAGTCATCTCTAGATTACTTACAATACCTAATACAATTGTTGTTATGTGTGTTACGTAGGAAATAATGACAGGGAAAAAAAGACTGCACATGGTCAGTACAGACACAAGCATCCAAGCCTCACTGCACCTTCAATGGGCAATTGGCAAACCGCAGATGGATGCAGGGCCTGCGGGTGAGGAATCTGCAGGTGCATATTTCAATTGCAAGTAACAGAAAATACTGCCTTAAACAGTAGAGAGGATTTATTGGCTCACATGATTTTTAAAAATACAAAGTTAAACTGCTCCCAGTGAGGCTGGCTTCACCTGGAGGCTGGCCTTACACTTCCAGAAAAAAAGTCATAATTGCCACTTGTTTAGTGCGCTCTGCAGTGTCTCAGCAGAGATTAACACACGGAATACATCTGAACTGCCTTCCAAGTTTGGACAGGCCAAACTGCTTTGCTTTATCAGGCACCGAGCAGGAGATGGGAGCAGCAACTTCCAGGGCTCCTCAGGCTGCTGCCTGCATGGCCATTTCCACCTGTTTGGTGGAAGTGCTCTCCATTAAGCCTCGATTTTGCCCTAAAGTTATGCTTCTCTGTTCTCTGTTTTTCAGTGCAAGATAACCATGACCCCCAACAGCTGCTGCCTGGAAGCAGATCCTCAGAGACACCGAACCCTTTCCCCTCCTATCTTGACATCAGGCACCACCCAGTCCTTTCCCGAGAAAGAGAAACCCTCATCACATTACATTTTAGTTACAAACTGTGGTGCTTAATCTCATATTGCTATTTACTCCTATATAAACTTGTTTTCCATGTTCAATTGCTGTTTTTCTATCTGTGAGAAATTAGATGCCTTGACATTAGTTAGAAACCACAGTAATTTTTTCTCTAAAATTAATGAAAATATGTCTTCATTTAATGGCTTTTCATTTAGGGGCAGGGTATTGAGCAATCAGTAGAAGTCCTTGAATGAGGGATAGGTGTCCTCATCCTGGACTTACTGAGCTTTACCTCTGCCTGCACCTGAAGCTTGTGACCAAGGGCTTTGACTTTGCTGAGGCCTCTTGGGAAGGCAGGAGCTGTTCCCCGTGGGGCCCAACGAGGCAGGGTGAGGCGAGCTCTCTGGACCCATCTACTCTCAGGAGGTCCCCAGGATGACAGCTGGATTGGCATCACTCTCTGTAGGAGACAGGACTCACAGCCTCTCCTGCTCAGAGGCAGCCGCGCGCCAGGCTCTTCCCGTGTTCCCCACCTCCCCTGTTGGGGCGTTCTGCACAGTTCCTCCAGATCACAGCACCCTGCCTGCCTCAGGATGAGAAAGTCCATCCTAAACCAGCATGCGTTTAGGACAAGGCCCTGGCAGCTGGGCTGTGAGTGGACGGGGAGAGGGCAGGCCCGCAGGTTGGGAGAGACTGTGAGGGCGCTCACACTGAATTACAGCAGCTCAAGGTGGCAGAAGTTAAGGACACAGGACTGTAAGGGGTGCCCCTGAGAGGACTGGGCTGGGAGGAGGGGTCAGCGGGCTACAGGGTGGGGCTGATGAGTTTGGTTTTGGTTTGGTTTTGGATGTGGTACGTGGGCTGTGTGTGGGCTCTCCCAGCAGACATGTCCAGCGGGCAGCTGAGCATAGCACATAGCTGCAGGGTCCAGAGGGAGGTCTGGGCAGAGACACAGGAGGCTGGGAGCCGGGTGGGGCTGGGGGGAACCAGCAAGGGGAACGGAACGCAGGGCTCGCTAGAGAGGGCAGACCTATTCTCCACATTTTCACGCACTCCTTTCACTGACTTCTTCCTCTGGGGTTTCAATGTGTCTCCATCTCAGAGTTTCTTTTATTTAAATCCAAATATCCGCAGAGGGGTGACATTCTAAGCTCTTGTATTAATCAAATTTTACAGAACTATACTCAAATTAAATAAAGAAAAATAAAATGGTGGGGGTGGATGTATTGGCCCAAGTCCATACAAAGTTTGGAGCTCCAGATACGGCTGGGTCCTGGTGCTCAAGCCTTGTCAACAGGACTGTCCTGACTCCTCTGTGGGCTGGCTTCACATATGGGGGGCAGGGATGGCCCCTGGCAGCCCCAGGGGTTCACTCTACTAGATAGAAAACTCCCACAGAAAGAGGGCACCTCTCCAAAACCCTGGCATTAATGACTTTGTGAGGCTGGGGCCAGGAGTCCACCTGGAGTCAGTAGTGAGATCAGCCCTGCTCAATCCACGCGGATTCAGAAGAGTAGGGAGATCTGCCAGTCAAAAGCAGGGAACTGTGTCCTGAGGTGGGACCTGGGATGGAGGCCATGTGTGGGGCCACTGAGAAAAAAGGGCCTAGGTTGCTGAGGGCTGCACAGGGCAGAGCTGTGGTGCCATCCCTGGGAGACTTTATCTGGACTTTTACACGACAGAGAAATCCAGTTTCATTTTGTTTAACTCATTCAGAGTTCACACCTCTGTTGCTCCCAGTCCAGCCTAATCCTATTGAACTCAAGCTCTGTGGAGGCACAATAAGAAGGGTCTGAGGGCAATGGGGCAATGGGACTTTTCTGAGAAGGGGGTGTTGGAGCTCCAAAGCCTGAGGCCAGCCCTAAGGGACACAGCTTCCCCCACCTCTCACCTCCTCCTCACACCTGCACACAGATAACTCCGTCAGGATCCTGTAATTGGAGGGGACCCCAGAGAGCATCACTCACTCCCTTGGTAAACAGGTGCTGTGCACCAGCTCCACACAGGCCTTGGGGACGTGAAGCTAATGAGACATGGCCCCTCAGAAGTGCCATGTAGAGGGGATGATGAGAGGCAGGGAGAGCTGCAGTGTGCAGGGTGTGAAGGAAAGTCAGAGAGCTGGGTCCTGGAGGCCGAGCAGAATTTGCCAGATAGGAGAGCGTGTTCTAGATGGGGGAAGGGCAAAAATGGGTATGGGAGAGCGGCACGTTCAAGGAACAGCAAGGAATTCCCCGTGACTGGAGTGTGGGGGCCTGGTGCAGGAAGACGGGGAGCAGGGTCAGATCCCCGGGTCTTGCATGCCTACAGATGATGCTCAGCTTCCAATGGAGGCAACTGGGGGATTCTCCAGGTGGGAGGCTACAAGGTCAGATTTAGGATCCCAGTTTGACAGACAAGGAAACTGGAGTCTAAAGACAGGAAGCCTGGGGCCTGGCCCCTCATTTATCGGAGGATCTCAGTACATCAGCCGACTGGCCCCACACTGCTCTCCGGGTGGGCGCCTCTCGAGAGATGCCCCTCAACCTCTCCTCTGTTCTTCCTCCTGCCTCAGCCTGTGTGCAAGTGTGCAGTAATGTTCCCACTTTGCTGAGGCTACAGGAGGTCACCAGAGGAGCTGGAGCAGAGGAGGGAGACGGTGGCCTCCTGGGGGCAGTCCCGTTTAGGGAAAGGGCCTCACCCAGGGGTCAGTGCTGGTTCCCAACCTGCTTGGGCGCCAGGGTAACATGGGTGAGCTGTGGAACCTGCTCTGTCAGCTCCTTTGCGTTCTAGACCCTGGCCCAGGACTTTGACCTGGGACATGGGAATAAATAGAGCTCCGTCCCTGCCCCCAGGGAGCTTACCACCAGGAGGACAAGGCAGGTCTGCAGACAATTATGATGCAGAAGGAGCTTGGCGGCCATAGCAATTTCTCGGTATATATAGTCACATTGACGGGTAAACCCTCCTGTCAGTACCTGAAAGCCCTCATCTGCTCACGGAGTCCCTCAGCTTCTCACAATCCCTTCACTGTCTGGCCCTCGCCTCTCATCAGGTCCAAACCCAATCTAAGGGCTGAACAGGAAACAGACTCCATCCTGTATCCACTGCTGTCCCACCCACTGTCTTCACTGACCCCTCCCCACAAAGAAAAACCGAATAGGGCCTTGCAGGATGAATGGGAAACATTTGGGTGGGCAGGAGGCAGCACAGGAGCCGCCGGGGGTGGAGTGGCAAAGGCCCGCGTGGCTGGAGCTCAGGTGTGTTACGGGAGGTGATGGGAACACTGGGAACAATGGAGAGTGGTGGAGAGGCGGAGCCAACTCAGCTGTGGCAGGGACTTCAATGTAGTCTGAGATGTAGTGATGGGGAGCCACTGGCTGTCCTTCAGGACAAGGGGCCTAGGCCCTCATACCCACACCCAGCGGGCCAGAGCTTCCCGCCGCAGCCCCCCTCGAACCCCAGGCCGCACCCGCAGCTCCAACCCTGCCTGTTGCAAGCTCTCCTGGCTGCCCTGTCTCCAAGGCCAACAATAACTCCTCCAGTAACTGCCAGAGTGTGGGCGTGTCAGAGCCTTCCAGGGGTGGTTCTTCACCTACAGACGGAGCCAGGGAGCTTCAGGTGCCTTCGCAGATGGAGTGGGCACCATGCAATGTGTTAGGACTCCTCGAGGGTGTAGGTTTGCACAGACAACAGAACCTCTCTCACTCCCTCCCTGCATCCCAAAAAGAGAGTCCTTGCCCCTCTGGCCCCCCACAGCACCCTGTAGAGGCCTTTGTCATTGTCCTCTAGGGTCTGGGTCCCCTGATAAACTGCCGTTTCCTCAGCTCCAGGCATATAGTAGGTGTTCAAGAAACGCCTATTAAGTGAGTGAGTGAGTGTGGTCAGGACAGTACAGGAGGTGAGTCTGTGGGTTTGTATACCTGTGTGTGAGTGTGAGTGTGTGTGTGTGCAATGCCTGTGGTAGTCTGGCCTGCATCTTACCTCACCCAGGGAAGTTCCTGGCAGGGCCAGGAGGAGGGGCTGGGTTTTCTTTCCTGCTCATTTGCATGACAGGTGTTGGCAGTTTATCTAACTGTGATAATGAAGAGGATGGGGGGTGCTAATTCCTTCTCGCTTTATTGAATCCACCGATTCTTCACAGCCTCAGGGCCCTGAGAGGGGGTGATTAAAAGACACTTCAGCACTCTGGTTATTGCCAATTAACAGACTCCAATATAAACAATTAATAAAGCCACAGTGGGAGGCGAGAGGGAGGGATTCAACCCCCTTGTCTCAGAGATCTCAGGCAGTTCCCGGCCGCAGCCGGGCCAGCCACACCCAGATGGCCCTGCCCTGGGGGCTGGTGGTTAGGGCTGATGAATGCCTGAGAGGTGGTATGAAGACGCCAGGGAGGAGAGTGCTGGTGAGGGCTGCTTGGCCTCAGACTGGGGAAGGTGGGGGCTGCAAGCCCACCCCTGCCAAAACGCCAATGAGGACACACCCAGGGGAGGGCAGGAACTTGCCCAAGGGCCCTGGGCCCACCAAGACAGTGCTCTTTGGACCATGTGTTCCATGCTTCTTGGACCGGGCAGTGACCCACCCTGATGGGTCTCCTCACCCATCTAAGGTAAGGAGCTATCTCCAGTCACTGACCTCTTAGGATGAGCCAGGTGACTTCATTTCCCTTGCCAGGCTGCCCTCCTGTCTGCCGTGGTCCCTGTAACTTGACTTCTCATGCAGGAAGGTGCCCACCTGCCTGGGGGCAGCATTGCCTGTTAAGGCCAAGTCTCAGGGGCTGCAGCATGAGTTACCGAAAGGCACCTCTCTGCGCCGCTGGGGCCATTCATGGCACAAGCCAATCTCGTGAAATCCTCAAACCCTCAGACCGACCTCAGCGGGAAGCAGGATTACAGGTAGGAAAACACTCACGCCTCAAGGGCCTAAGGAACTCACTTCCACAACCCAAGTCACTCTCTTAGGAGCAGACGGTGCAGGTGCCACGGGCTGCACGTGCTCTGGGCCAGGTGCCCCCCAGCTTGTGCTACAAAGGGCCGGATAGCACGCGCCTGAGCTCTGCCAACCACACCGCCTGCATCACAGCCGTCTAATCCGCCCATGCGGGGCGAATGCAGCCAGCGACAATATGTAACAAATGTGCGGCTGTGTCCCAAGAAAACTTTATTTATGGATGCCGAAATGTGAAATTCATATAATTTCACGTCACAAAATATTATTCTTATCTTGATTCATTTTCACCCATTTAAAGATGTAAACCCATTCTTAGCTCTCAGACCATATGAAAATAGGTAGTGGCCCTGATTTGACCCGTGGGCCATAGTTTGCCAATCTCTGATCTAGGCCTTAGCTCTTTGGGAGGTCTTGGGCATTCTAAAGGGAACTTCCTTGGGATATGACTCCTCAGGGGAAGGGGGACTGGGAGCTGAAAGTCCCTCCGTCCAGCTCAAAAAATGGGGGTGCCAGATCCTGTTCCACCAGAGAACCAAATGGCCACAAAGCATGGCCCATAAGGGACAGAGAGTCAGGCTGAGGGGCAGGTGCGGGTGGGTGTGAGCAGAGAGACAGACAAGGGGGGACTGCTGGCTGCCCACGACGCACTTGTGTTGGGGCAGGACAAGGACGACCACCCACAATGGTGCTGAGCCTCAGCACCTGGACCTGGGACAGTTTCCTGCTCTTATATGGGACCATGGATATTGATATTCTGGAACTTCAAAGCAAATCAAACTTCTGAGGGACCTCAGAAATTGTCTTTTTCTCCTCACCCCTATTCACGTCATTCATTCAATCAGCAAACACTTTTTGAAAATCTACTAAAGGCGGCTTATTTTTCAGTTTGAGACAAAGCCTCCTGGTCTTGCAGCTGTCTTTGGAAATGCTCCTGGAGGAGAAAAGTTGTGTTTGGGGTTGCCAAGGACATTCTTGAGTCACCCAGGAAGTGAGAGTAACTAGAGGACATCCCATGTCCACAAATCAAATAGGTAAATCTCTCGAGGGAATTCCTGTGGTTTTGCAAAGAAAGTCATGTAGCAAAGCCAGTACTGTGTTTGAGGCAGCGGGAAGGTTTCCTGGAAGCCTTGGTGTAAAAGACAGTAAGGATGCATGTGAAAGAGTACAGCGGCTTTGAAAAGTCAGGAAGTGAGCTTGCCATCTGGTCCCTGTTCAGTGCTCCACAGCTGTCCCTCCTCCTGCTTCAGCTTCCACAGGGCACCTCTCAGGCTGGGGGCAAGGTAGCGGAACCAGAGCTCCATTGTCACAGCAGGGACCAGCTGCCCAGAGCCAGCCGCTGGTCCAGGGTTGGGGCAGGGCACGTGCCTCTCCTTTCCTCACCCTGCACCTTCGACCCATCAGAAATCCTGCTGGCTCTACCTTTAAAATGTGTCTCACTGTGGTTTTGACGTGCATTTCCCCCATGATTAGTGATGTTGAGCATTATTTCATATACCCGTTGGTCATTTGGATGTCTTCTTTTAAGAAATATCTATTCAGGTCTTTTGCCCATCAAAACCACAATGAGATATCACCTTACTTCTGTCAGAATGGCTATTATCAAAAAGACAAAAGATAACAAGTGTTGGCAAGGATGTGGAGAAAAGGAAACCCTAGCACACTGTTGGTGGAAATGTAAATTAGCACAGCCATTATGGAAAGCAGTATGGAGGTTCCTCAACATATTAAAAATAGAACTACCATATGATCCAGCAATCTCACTACTGGGAACATAGCCAGAGGAAATAAAATCAGCATGCTGAAAAAAAAATCTGCACTCAAATATTTATTGCAGCACTATTCACAATAGCCAAGACATGGAATCAACCTAAGTGTCCTTCAACAGATGAATGGATACAGAAAATTGGTACATATTCACTGTGGAGTACTATTCAGCCATAAAAAAAGAAGGAAATCTTGTCATTGTGACAGCATGGATGAACCTGGAGAACAGTATGTTAAGTGGAATAAACCAGGCACAGAAAGACACGTGATTCTCACTCATGTGTGGAATCTAAAAAGTCATTCTCGTAGACGTAGAGAGTAGAGTTTGATTACCAGAGGCTGGGGTGACTTGGGGGAGAGGGGATGGGGGGAGGCTGGTCAAAGGATATATAATTACAGTTAGATAAGAGGGGGGAAAGTCCAGCATCGGGCACATGTACAAAGACAGAAAGTGTTAAATGATCAGTGATTGCCTGGGGCCGGGGGTGTGAGGGAGAGGAAAGGTTGCAGACTGGGTGTGGGGAGTAGAAATTGGGAATGACTGCTGATGGCTGTGGAGTTTCTTTCTAATGAAAATGCTCTAAATTCGATTGTGGTGATGCTTGCCTCTGCAAACATACTAAAAACCATGGGATTATACACTTTAAATGGGTGAATTGTAGGCTATGTGATCTATATATCAAAAAAGCCATTTTTTTTTAAAGTTCCTCAAATCTGGCTGGGCACGGTGGCTCACGCCTGTAATCCCAGCATTTTAGGAGGCCAAGGCGGGTGTATCACTAGGTCAGGAGATTGAGACCATCCTGACCAACATGTTGAAACCCCGTCTCTACTAAAATTAAAAAAAAAAAAAATTAGCTGGGTGTGGTGGCGTGTGCCTGTAGTCCCAGCTACTTGGGAGGCTGAGGCAGGGGAATTGCTTGAACCTGGGAGGCGGAGGTTGCAGTGAGCTGAGATCGCGCCACCGCACTCTAGCCTGGGGACAGAGCAAGACTCCGTCTCAAAAAAAAAAAAAAAAATGCCCAAAATCTGACCACTTTGCTGCACTGCTGCCATCCTGGCTGGGACCTGGAGGACAGCAATCACCCCTCACTGGTCCCCTGCCTCCACCTTTGCCCCACAGGCTGTCCTCTAGGGAGGGACCCTCTGAGATCATCAACAAGACCACATCCCTGCTCTGGTCTCCATGGTCCCAAGGCTGTCATTCCTAGTATGAATCCAAAATTTTAGCATGGCCAGACATTTTGTAAACTCCGGGCCACCAGCTTCTGCCCATTCGCACGTGCCTGCCACTCTGGCCTCCTCACCTCCCTCCACCGGTTACTCCTCCCCCAGCGCCGTGGCCTCTCTCCCTCACTTCCTGTTCAGGGATTGGCCCCTTCCCTGCTCTCCTCTTCTGCTGTCTTTCCCGCATCTACACCCCTTGGAGCAGTGGTAGTACCTGGGGTCTGTGGATCCCTACAGTTCCCTGGATAGAATGCCGGGGGCCTGGGAATGTGGACGGGAAGAATCACATCTTTATTTTCACTCCTCTTTATTTGAACGTAGCACCTGTTTCCATTGTGTGCGTTAGCAACAAACCACAGAAGTGGTCCCAGAATCTGGGACTTTGTCACCCATAGAAAGTGCAGATCGTTTCAATGATATTATAATTGCAGCAGAAAACTTGAAGTCTCACTCATGCTCAACCCTACTTTGAGAGGATGTGGTTTCAGCCCGACTGCTCAATTTCATTCTTTCAGTGCATTAATAAAGAAGCACATATATCGCTCCAGTACAATTTTTTCTAATATTTTGATAGCTGTATTTTAATATAATTGGTTTCCTTTGAATCTTAGCTATTTTATTTTGCGGACTTAAAAATGTTATTCTGAGAAGGGGTCCATAGGCTTCCCCAGACGCCGGAGGGGAAGAGCCCACGGCAGAGCAACAGGGAGAGTTCCCTGTTCTGCAATGTATACTCTGTGCAGAGAGGGCCCAACACAAAGTGGGAGCTCTATCGACGGCAGTGGAAGGAAGGGAAGAGGAAGGAAGTGAGAGGGAGTCAGCACAGAACTAACTCAGCTCATCAGTGAGGGCAGAGCCTGTGTCCATCTGTCCTGAGTTTGAACCTGGCTCCGTCACATCCTCAATGTGGAGCTTTGGGTGCCTTCATAACCTGCTTCATATGGTTGTTGTGAAGATAAAAAGTATTCTTGGTTCATGACCTGGGACACGGTGAGTGCGCAACAAATTCTACAGATTTGGTCAGTGATGGGCTTTTGTCCATGGCTCTGGCCCCTCAGCCGAGAAGGCAAAGGTGCCCCCACACAGCTCTCCCTCTACATATGTCTGGGAATGCTAAGGTAACAGGGCCCCCACTCTTTGAGCAGGCCGACGAGAGCTGGACCACAGGCAGGGGCTGCAAATGGGGAGGAAAGCACTGTCTGTCCAGGCTGGGCTGGGGCACACACCTGCATGGACATTCTTTTCTGGTGGGCAGAGGTGGGATTCTAATCATGCTCCTGGGAGGGGATGCTTCCAAGACCTTACCTTGTGAGTCGGGAAGCATTTGTGGGGATGGCAATGCCAGGAAGGCCTCTGGGATGAATCGTTAGGAAGAGACCTGAGGGCTTGGGGCAAACCTGGCTCCACTGGCTGAGTTCTGACCTGCTGCCTGAGTTTCTGTTTCTTCCCTGAGACCCCATCCCAGGGGTCGCTTCCTTGCCCTTCCTGCCTGGGAGTCCTAGGTTGGCCTCTCCATTCCCCTGGGTGCCTTTTGCCCCAGACCCAGCTTTCCAACCTTTTGCCCATCACAGCCAACTCAGAAAATAGAGGACAACCACATCAGAGGCCACCAGCCTCGCCGGTGCCCCAGGGTGGAGGACGCGCCTCTTGGCAGCCTCCTTGTCCCAGCACAGGCATCATGCTCCTGCCTCTGGGTCCTGGCCGGGAATGCTCTACATCCAAATGCCCACAGGGCTTGTCGCCACCACGTCCTTTCATGTGGGCACAACTTCCAGCCTTCTCCACGTCCTGCCAGCGGGCTGGGGTGGTGGAATGACTTTGGAGCCTGTTTCCTCATCTGTAAATAGGACAGTAGCTCGGCTTCCTGGGGCTGGCTGTGAGCACATGGGTGCTGTTGGTGCAGGTACCCTGTGAGGGCCGGTGGCCCTGCCTAGCTCTGCCTAGGTTTCCTGCCTCTTGTTCTCCAGCCAGCCAGAGGCCTACCCTCCCGCCTTGCAGCCTCCCAAGCACACCAATGCCCTGCAGCTCATTGGCCCCTCCCACTGTCCTTTGAGGGAGACCAGGCGGATGTTATCCCACCAGTTTTACAGACAGAGAATCCAAGGCTTCCAGAGGTGAGGTGACATGGCACCCAGGTCTTCTCACTGTGTGTCAGGCTGTATTCCTTCCTGTTGGACCGAGTCATATGACACAGTGTCTGCTTAAACCAACCTGTGGCAGTCCTGAGGTTCTATTGGGGCCATATTTCAATGCCCAGTGTGATCCGGCTGTGGGAATTTGGGGGCTCTGTGGGGAAACCAGCCTTCATTTTATTGAGCCTCTACCATGTGCCAAGCATGTGACTCTGTGACTGGTTAATCCCCACAAGTCAAGGAGCAGGCACAGTTGTCCCATGTAGAGATGGAGAAACTGAGCCTAAGGGCCAGTGCCAGGAGTGCAGGATGTGGGTCTGTGGGCCACAGCACGGCCTGGGAGAAGGGGAGCAGGGATGAAGAGGAGGCGTAGACTCCAACCCCCCCACCAAAAAAAAAGTAAAGAGAGTGCTGTCTTGAAGAAACCACAAGTGTGGAGAGTCTAGGGATGCTGGAGGGAGATGAGGGCGGGTGCTGATTCAGGAGACAGAGCTTTAGCCAGGAAAGCAAGCTGGCAGCCACTTGGGAACCACCAGTAAGCCAAAGTGCTGGGTGAAAAAAATGTTGGTAGAGAAAGAAGGAAGCTGGCAGCCTGGAACTCAGGTGACTTCAGTGTGCAGACCGCACCCTCGGAGCCCAGCCAGGGTGAGGAAGGGGCTCCTAGGGACACAGGGTTCATGCTGGGCCACTACCCTCCCTACCCCCTCGACTTACAAGGGCCCCACTGGAGTCCAGGGAAAGGACTCAGCAAAAATTGGATGCAGTGGGTCCAGGGGTGTCACCGCCCAGGCCTGAGCCTCTTCAGGCTGTTTACCAGGGGTTGGGTAGCTGGGGGAGCATCAGGCAAGCGGGCATCTTATTGCCTTTGGTGGCTGTGCGTTTGTATGTGCTTATGCACACGTGTGCTCATGTGCATTGTGTATGCATGTGCATATGATGCATGTGAATGTTCATTGCACACATGTGTGTGTGTGTGTGAGTGTGTGTGCCTGCGCAAAAGAGCTCTGCAGGGAGAGACTGAGTACTGGGAGGGCAGATTCCCACCACTCCCATCACCCCGCACTGAAACTGGCTGGATGAGGAGTAGAGGGAACGGAAGGCCTGGGGATTCTTCTTCTCCCAAAGGTGCCACCACCAGCAGGGAAGGAAGGGAGGGAGGAAGCAGCACCTTATTTAAATGCAAATGATTGAAATACAACTTTCTTTATTAAAATGCAAATTGCACATCAGTCTCTAACACCTCCTGAGTGCCAAAGCCACAGAACACAACCAGGAATCAAAGCCGGAGGACCCCGCGCCCAGGATGGTGAGAGGCCCCATCTGCTGGGTGTACGAAGAAATGGGGAACGGAGGGTGGACCCCGGGTGGGCTTGGGATGCTGAGCCAGGTGCTTATCCTTCCTCTGGGGCTGCTGGGAGACATAAGCAGCCGCCACCGATGCAGGAAATTCTGGCAGGAGGTCCGGACTGTCACCCCATGGGGGACCAGGCTAGAGCTTCACGGGTTGTCGCCTGTGGGCACTCTGCCTGGCTGGGTCAGCACGCTGTGCGCTTTCCTAATGAGCCTGGGGTCTGGTTGCCAACATAATTAAACCAGTTGCCTCTTGGTGGGTCAGAACCTTGCAGAGCACTGGGGTTGACCTACAGTGGTCTCCAGCCCAGAGATCAGGCCCCAAGGCAGGCTTTTCTTCCTCAGCCACTCTTCCTGCTAGGGCCTCCGGAGCAGGGCTGCCGGGCTGCCAGGTCATGACAGGGAGTAGGGGCAACAGGCGGGTCCATGCCCCTCTCCCCAGGCTCTGTGACCTGGCATGAGGCCAAGTCCTCGGGGAAGGAGGATATCTTTCTTCACACAGAGGCACCCCTGACTTATGCGCTCTTCTAATTCATAAACCTGCAGAGGGCGCCTTTTCCTAATTTGCACACAGACACTGTTCGAGGGGCCTCCAGACCCCCGACTCTTCCTTCTGCCCCACTCCTGTCTCAGATCTGACCTCCCCTCCTTGCTCATTTGTCCCCTGAGGTTTCCACGCTGTTTCCTCCACCCCTTCCTTTCTCCCTGTCTTCCAACCATCATCCCACCCTCTCTGCCCCCCTTCCTCTGTGGATCCCTCTGGCTTGTCCCCTAGAATCAACTGGCACTGGGTCCTTACCTACCAGGATCGGAGGCAGGTACAGGCAGCCAGGAAGGGTGAGCCAGGCTCCTGCTAGCTCAAGGTGGCACTGGCACATGTAGGGAGCCTGGGGCGTGGGGGAAGGTCCCGGCTCCTTCCATCTGCCAAGCTCCTAATCTAGGCAGCAGCAGAGAGGGAGCCGGGAAGCAGGAGGCAACTTGGAGCTGGAGGTGACAGGCCTGCTTCCTCCATATAAATAGTCCCGTCTGTCGCCCTGGGGGTGGTGGCTTCCTGGGGCACTTCTGATGTCTTTGGCTTCCCGGGAGAGCTTTGCTGATACCTGTGGGGGCCTGGGATGCAGGCTGAAGTGTGGGGTGAGGGGTGAGGGGGGCTACCTTGATGTGCCTGAGATCTCAACACCCTCCAGGCAGTTCTGGCCTCTCCCAGTCGTCTTGCCATGGGACACACAGACGCCCACTCCCCAGGCTGTGCAAGCCTGGGCTTGAACCCCCCTGAGGCACCTAGGAGGGGACCCTTCCTGGACATCATCCACAGATTGCTACGCTGGCCCGGGGCTGTCTGAGCTATGGGGGGCCGCTCCAAGGGACCATAAGGAGGTGGGAGCCTCATTTAGCTTCCCCACTCTGTGAGATGGGCCGTGGGAGGAGCCACAGAGAGGGTTCTGGAGATGACACAATGGCTCCTGCCTCTGGCCCCCTGGACACTCTTCCGCCTGGCCCTACCTGGATGCCTGGACCTCGCTCATCCCCTGCAGGAAGAGAGCACAGAGCTTTCCCTCACGCCCCACCTCAGCTTCCCAGCTTCTGTCTGGTGTTCCTGAGGATGGGTGTGGGCTTGTTACCACTGTGCTACCCTGTCAGGGAGGTGGAGGATGCAGAGCTGCCCCCCGCTGGCGCTGTGCCTTCCCCAGTACCGGGAAGCTCCCTGAGGATCAGGTGGCCCATCACACAGGACATTCTCAAGGGCTCTGCCTCCCTCCTCAGCCTGGAGCTCTGGAGCGGACTCGGGTTCCATCCCTCCTCCCTCCCAGCATGGAGGGGACTTGGCCTGCTGGTGATGCCCCCACAGGATTCTGAGGGAAGCTGCTGGGGGTTCGCCCAGTCCCTGACTAATAACAGGTGTGGTGGGGTTAGAGCAGGTTGCCTGGCTGCATGGCAGACTCAGGAGTGCCTTGCAGTGGGAGAAAGGCACTGGGCAGTGACCTGAGGCCAGAGCCTCCCTCCCCTAGCTACTGGGCTGAGTTGAGCCAGGAGGGGCCCACATGGCGCTCCCTCACCCCAGAGGTGGGCTCCAGTGTCCCCATAGGAAGAAACTAGGGTGCTGCAGGGCCTCTGTCAGCTGCTCCCTGTAGACCCTTTTGAGCCAAGTGGGTTTTTAACAGTGTGGCCCTTGCAGGACAGTGGTTAAGAGCACCGGCCCCGGTCCACACGCCTCTGTGCTTGCAAGCTCTGTGACGGTGGGAGAGAACCAACCTCTCTTCCCTCAGACTGAACTCTTAACAATGGCAGGACAACGGACCACGGCCCCTGGCACCTGGCGAGGAACGTCCTGATGACTCAGGCCCCACCTCCACTTCCAGCTTCTCTGCTGGAGGAGTCCCTCGTGCCAATGGGCCGGGAATGCGAAGGTGCTTCGTGGTAGAGCAGACCCCATCAGTGCTTCCCATGTCCCCTCCACCCTTCTCCCACTCGGTGTCCACCCACTCGCCTTCCAGACGCTCAGTCTCACAGAGTGCCATGTCTGGAGTCTGCGCTGCCCTCCTACGCGGCAGCCCCAGCAGCAGGGAGCTGGGAGGCCCTGGGCGCGGTAACCGTGGGGCAGGTTCTGGCTGCCTCCCAGCGTTCCCAGCAGCATCGCGCTCCACTTGCCCGCAGCAGCTGCCTTCCCTCCTGTCTCCCTCCCCACATCCACCAACTAAACTGGAATCCAATTGGATTTGAATCGTTGCCTCAAGGCCCACCTCTGGGGAGGCTCAACTAAGAGTTCCGCACAGTTGTGAGTAACTCCCTGCAGGACCCAGTGACTGCAGTGACTAAGAGACTGGAGTGGAGGAGGCGGTGGCAAGGTCTGACTCAGCCGCTCTGATGGCTGTAGGGCCAGGACTTTTGGCAGACACTTTGTTATCAGGCTCTGCAGATTCGGTGGCCGTTGGTGCTGTGACAGAAGTCATCTCCTCTCGTGTTCTTGGTCTACATGTCTTCTTATCAGCCCTTCTAAAAGGGCTGGCAGCTGGTGGGTGGCAGCAAAGTCATGCCCACTTCTTAGGCAAATGGGATCCAAAAACTGTGGAAGATTATTAATGTGCATTGGGTGTTTACTGTATTATATTTTGTTTACTGTCATAACAACCCTGTAGACAGGGCTGCCATATACAGTCAGGTACGTTGGGTTGTTCACTGCACAAGGGAACCTGGCCAAGAGGGCAGCCTATGTTCTTTCCACATAGTGTGAGTCAGCCACTGCCCTGCTTGTGAGCTGTATCATTGTCTCCATTTTAGTATAGAAACCGAGGCACAGAGAGTTTAAGTAATTTGCCCAAGATTTCTCAGCATGTAGGAGGTTGTGCTGAGCTCTTAATCTAAGAATTCTGGCTGCAGAGCCTGCATTACTAACTATACTGCCTCACACTGCCTTGACAGGGCAGAGCCATCACCAGAGCTAGAAACCCCAGGAGGGCTCTGATTCCCGGGCACCAGTCAGGCCTGGGACACAGGGACTCCAGAGAACCAGGGGGAGAGAGTCACCTCCCCTGGCTGACCTGGGGTCTGGGGCCCCGAGTCTGAGCTGCCTGCCTTAGGTGTCCACGGAACCTGGTGCAGGTATGCAGAATAACAGCAATGACTGAGAGGGCTTTACCTGGTGCTAGGTGCTGGGGGTTTATATTTGTTTACTCACTGGATCTTCCTAAGAACCTGAGGGTGTGTGGCAGTGGCTACTCTTGGCCATTGATGTCCTCTCCCACCCCCTCCCCAGCACAACACTGGGCCATGTCTCTTGGCCTCCCTTGCAGTTAGGTATACCTGTGTAATCCCCTGTTGCAATGGGAGCAGGGAGACTGGCTCTGTGATCCTGAGCAAGTCACCAGCCTCACTCAGGGAGCCTCTGCTTCCCCACCTGTAAAATGGAGTCAACACGCCCCACCCTGACTGCCTCCCTGGCCAGGACTAAGCCAGCTGTATGAAGGTTTTAAAAAATCACACCTGGAACTGCCTAGGCCAAAGCTTAGCACTTATTTGTCATCTGCTTAATACAGCTCCTATCTCCAGTCTAGGTCTGTCCGTGGAAATCCCTCACCTTTCATTGCCCAGGAGCCAGTGCTTCCTCAGGTGGCCTGTCTTCCTTCTCAGGCACAGAACAACAGAGCCCACATACCAGGGCACCCCCCGCTAATGACTCAGTCTCTATAACGAGTCCAAACATCTGGCTGACAAAGGGCACAGCTCACTCCCGAAGCAGCTCCTTCTGCACAAATATGTTCTTAATATTCAATTAGTATTTATCCACCATGAACAACAATTACACCATTGACTCTCAATGAAGTGCCCGGGTAATTAATTAACACAGTCTTTTACACGCTGGCAGTATTTCTCAGTTAGTGCAATAGTTAAAATAATAGCACAGTGACATCAGGACGAGCTAGGGGGCTAGCGGGGGTGCCCTGGGTTTCCCGGGCTCCAGATGTGATTCTGGAGCCAATGTTTACCACACAAAGCATCTTCTGGAGTTAAAAGGAAAAAAAACACATCAGGACTTTTGGCAGGCCTCTTAATGCCTCCCAGCCAGTTTCCTCGTTAGTAGGGGCTGGGCTGGATGCCCACCCAGGTTCCTTGAGTCCTATGAGCACTGGTTCTGTAAGTGACATTCGTACCTGTACAGACACCCCCTCAGGTTGCCACACCCAGGGACCCTCTAGGCTCCCCGGGGCCCAGCCTCTCGGAGCAGTTGACTCAAGACACCTGTCTCCCCTCCCCGGCCCTCGCCGACTATGCCAGCGCCTCCTCCTCAGGCCTCATTTCTCCTTCCTGCTCCTTCCTGTCGGTGTTTTCTGAGCTCAGGTCTGACTTCAGCATCAGTTTCTGACCTCGCTCTTCTCGGAGTCTCCTCCCCATCTCATCTGCAGCCCACAGGTCCTGACTGTCCCCGACTTTGCTCCTGCCTGTATCAGAGCCTGCTGAGGGTACAGAGCACAGCAGCCACGCTGCCTGGGTCACCTGGCATGGCCACTTACTGGCTGTGCGACCCAGGGCAAATTACTCAACCTCCACTACCCCTTGCCTTGGTTCCCCTACTTCTAGAATGGGAATAATCCTGTGGGAGATGATTGTAGCCTCCACCTGCACCAGCCAGGGTGGGCTGAGCTGCCGTACCAGGCCCATGGCACATGGAGGGCATTGGCTCAAGCACAACCGCAGCTTCTTTCCCACTCATGTTTCAGCACAGGGCAGCCTACGCCAGCAGGCGGGCCCCCCGGCAGCAGCGACCGAAGGGCCCAGGCTCTTTCTGTCTTGTTGCTCCAGCTTCCCCAGGGGCCCTGCCCTTGTTGTCCCCATGGTCCCCATGGTCTCCACGACCAGGGCCCTGCTACAGGCAGATCGGAAGATTTTCTGAAGGCCTGGCTGGCAGGGCTCGCATCCCTCCCACCCAGCTTCCTTTGGTGACAAGAGGGTTACACAGGTACTCCTAGCTGCAAAGGTGGCCAGGGGATGTGGCCCAGTGGTGTGCCTAGGGGGAGGGTGGGAGAGGACATCAGTGACCAAGAGCAGCCTCTGCCACACACCCTCAGGTCCTTAGGAAGATCCAAAGAGTCAATAAATATAAATCCCCAGCACCTGGCGCCGGGCAAAGCCCTCTCAGCCATTGCTGTTATTCTATGTGCCTGCACCAGGTTCCATGGACACCGGAATCAATGAGACATATCCCTGTGTGTGAGGACCCCACTGAGGAGGATGGTAGAGGAGAGACACATATAACTCACCTACCACAATTCAGGAGGTGAACACTCAAGGTACATACAACATGCTGTGGGACAGGCGGCAGGAAGCGAGGGGCTGGGAGGAGACTGTGGGCTGAGTCTTGAGGAATGGGGACAGTTGAACAGGTGGGAGGGGAGGGGACTCGAGGCCTGGCTCTGCAGCCAAGCTTGTGCTACAGACAAGTCACTCTAATTAAATTTCTCCCAAATATACCATTAGTTGCCCATGCAGGTGGAGAAGCCATTTTTGACTCTGTTAAACATTTGTTTGAGTTCCCCGACTGATTCAAAATGTTGGGAAACAGAAGAGTTTAGCCCTTTGGGAAGTTGATCTGTGACAGACACTGCTGGTTGCCCACCCAGCAGACAAGATCCCTTCTTCTGGTGGGGAGGCTCAGGGAAGAGAGGCCACACATGATTGTCAAAGTTGGTCATGGCAAACCCACTGCTCCCTTTTGCCAGTGACTGGCTTAAATGTATGCATGTGACCCAATTTCAGCCAATAAACCATAAAAAGAAGTCAGTTAGAAGGATTCTAGAAAAGATTTTACTCCCTGATTAAAAGAGAGCCATATGCTAGGAGAGGAGCCCTCCCTTCCTGCTTTTGGATATTACGGTGTGAGCATGTGATGTGGCAGCCACTTTGTGACCAATAGGAAAAAAACATGGCTGACATGTTGAGAATAGCAGAGTGGAGGGAGGAGCAAAAATAGGGCCCAAGATGATGTGCTGAACCAATGAACCTGCCCTGGATGTATTCAACCTCCTGACATCTTGTTAAGCAAGTCTGTGACCTTAAACCAGCTACTTCAACTTCTTTATCTGTAAAATGCATAACAATAGTACCTACCTCACAGGGTTGTTATGAAAATAAAAGTGAGTTATTTGCAAAACCCTTAAATATATGCCTGCACAGATGTCTGCCGCTGTTGGTGTTAAATAAATAGAAGTAATAAAAAAACTCCTGTTGGTTAAGCCATTATGAGTGGCTTTTCTGTTACTTGCAGCCAAAAGCATCCTGGCTGATACTCAGGTGGTGAAGAATGAGCACCTTCAGCAGAAGGCAGGGCTGAAAAGCTGGCATGGAGGACCCTGGGTCAGGGCTGGGGTGGATGTGGTATTGTCTTTTAAAATTCAATCAATGTAATTCACCATATTAACAGACTAAGGAAGAAAAATCACATGATCATACTAATTGAGGCAGAAAAAAAACACTTGACAAACTTCAACATCCATTTATAATAAAAGTTCTCAGTAAATTAAGAATAGAAAGGAACTTCCTTAATTTGATAAAGGGCACCTACCAAAAGAAAACTCCCTACAACGAACATCATACTTAATAGTGAAGGACTGAATGCATTTCTCTAAGATCAGGAACAAGACAAGAAGATCCACTCTCATCTCTCCTGTTACACATGGTACAGAAAGTCCTAGCCAGTGCAATGAGAGTCTCGAGGAATGAGAGTCTCAAGGTATAGGAAGTCCTAGCCAGTGCAATGAGGCAAGAAAAGGAAATGAGGCAACACAGATTGGAAAAGAAGAAATAAAATGATCCCTGTTCACAGACAACAGGATTGTCTATGTAGAAAACGTGGAATCTACCCAAATAGCTCCTAGAAATGAATAGGAGTTTAGCAAGGTTACAGAATATAAGGTTAAGATGCAAAAGCAATCCTATTTCTACATACTGGCAATGAACATCTGGAAACCAAAGTGTTTTAAAAGACGATACCTTTTATAATTGTTCCCCAAAATGAAATACATAGGTATTAATATAATGAAACATATACAAGATTTGTATGGGGAGAACTACAAATGCTGATATAAGAAATCCAAAACCTAATAGACAGACCCATCTGTTCATGAATTGAGAGACTCAGTGAAGTTCAATGTCCTCTCAAAACTCATCTACAGGTTTAACCCAATCTCAATCAAAATCCCAGTGGAACTTTTTGGCAGATATAAGTAAGTTTGTGACTGGTGGGGGATCTTGACTATGAGTCCTCCAGGTTCTTGGTGTTTTGAACAAAGAAATGGACAAAATGCACAAACAAAGCAACAAAAGAATGAAGCAGCATTCTTTTGATTTATTTAAACAAAATTTAGATTTTGTTTAAACAAATCGATTTATTTAAACAAAAGTACACTCCACGGAGTGGGAGTGGGCTTCAGCAAGCAGCTCAAGAGCCCTTGGTTATAGAATTTTCTGAGGTTTAAATACCCTCCAGAGGTTTCCCATTGGTTACTTGGTTGCATCCTATTTAAATGGCAGAGTGGCTCATGACCAGTCTGATTGGTTGTGAAAGGCAACCAATTAGAGGCTGAAGTGAAGTTACAAAGTTAATTACACCCTATGCCAATCTCTGATTGGTTTTGGGAGGGGACCAATCAGAGGTACTTTCCATTTTTCATCTGCGACACAGGGTTGTGGGGACAGGTTGCAAAGGGAGTAGCCTCTGATCCTTTTGTTACTTGGGTGTGGAGAGGTGGGATTTTCCTTTTCATTCAGTTCTAGGAAGTCAACCCAAATCGGCCTTAGGTTCCCTGCCTCCAGACTCTATTCTCCCACCTCAAGTTGATTCTAAAATGTATATGTAAAGACAGTGAAACTAGAATAGTCAAAACATTTTTGAAAAAGAAAAAATTGAGCCAGGAATGGTTTCTGGCACCTGTAATCCAGCACTTTAGGAGGCTGAGGTGGGAGGATCAGCTGAGGCCAGGAGTTTGAGATCAGCCTGGTTAACATAGCAAGACCCTGTCTCTACAAAAAATAAAAATAAGAAAATAGCCAGTGCAGTGGTGCATGCCTGTAGTCCCAGCTACTCGGGAGGCTGAAGTGGGAGGATCGTTTGAGCCTAGGAGTTCGAGGCTGTAGTAAGCTATGATTATGCCACTGCACTGCAACCCGGGCAACAAAGCAAGACTTTGTCTCAAAAAAAAAAAAAAAAAAAAAAAAAAAAACTAAAAAACTAAAACTAAAACTATAAAACTTTTAGAAGAAAACAGATGACACAATCTTCACGGCCAGGTGCAGTGGCTCATGCCAGTAATCCCAGCACTTTGAAAGGCTGAGATGAGTGGATCACTTGAGGTTAGGAGTTTGGGACCAGCCTGGCCAACAAGGTGAAACCCCATATCTACCAAAAATACAAAAATTACCACAGCGTGATGGCACGTGCCTGTAATCCCAGCTACTCGGGAGGCTGAGGCATGAGAATTGTTTGAACCCGGGAGATGGAGATCGAGCTTCTGCACTCCAGCCTGGGCAACACAGCGAGATTCCATCTCAAAAGAAAAGAAAAGAAAAAAAAGAAACGAAACGAAACGAAACAAAAACAAAAACAAAACTTCACAACCTGGAGTTAGGCAGAGTTTTATATAATAAAACAAAAAGCACAATTTATATAATACAAAATTAATAAAGTGAATTTCATCAGAATTAAAAACTTTTGTGAAAGGCACTATGAAGAGAGTGAAAAGACACGCTACAGACTGGAAGGAAAATATTTGCAAATCATATATCTGACAAAGGACTTGTATCAACAATATGTAAAGAACTCTCAAAACTCAATAATCAAACAAACAACCCAATTTTTTTAATGTTCAAAAGACTAGATACTTCACCAGACAGGATATATGGATGGCAAATATAAATCAATGGAATAGAATAGAGAGAAAAGAACATGAAAAGAACAAAACATGAAAAGCGACTCTGTGTCATTTTAGGGAAGTGCAGATTAAAACCACAATGAGATACCACTACATAACTACAGAGCAAATAATATAAAAACATGCCTGATGCGGGTGGGGATTCAGTGCAACTGGAGCACTCATACGTTGCTGGTGGGAATGCAAAATGATACAGCCACTCTAGAAAACAGTTTGGCAGTTTCTCATAAAGTGAAATATACATGTATCCTATGACCCAACAATCCCAATAAAAAGGGACTACTGATCCATGCAACAACTTGGACAAATCACAGTGGCATTATGCTGAGTGACAGAAGCCAGTCTTAACAGGATATATGCTATATGATTCCATTCATGTGACATTCTGGAAAAGGCAAAGCTATAGCAACAGAGAATAGGTGAGTGGTTGCCAGGGGTTAGGGGCTGGAGAGAGTGCATTACAAAGGGTGAGTTTTGGGGTTAGTGGAATTGTTCCATATCCTGACTGAGGTAGTGGTTACATGAATCTATACGTATGTTAAAACTCACATAATTGCCAGCCCCTACAAAAGGCCAACTTTACTACGTTAATTTTTTTTAAACAATTTTTTAAAAAAAATTTGACCACATCACTTTGCTGCTGAAAACCTTTACTAGCTTCCTAGTGGTCTTGGACAAAAGGCAGTCATCATAGGCAGGGTCTCCAGCCTGCCTGCCGGCCTCACCACCTGCCGCAGTCCTTCACTCTGCATCCTAAACACGTCAGCCTTCTCCTGGCTCTGTGAAGGAATCTGCTTTCTCCCACCTCTGGGTCTTTGCCCATGCTGGGTCCCCTTCCCTGTAGCCTTTCCCTTCTGCTCCTCTGCAGTCAGCATTTGTGAGTTTTGGGAAGAAGTGTGTGGAGAGGTGCCCTCTGACCTATTTGCCCCAGGAGCTAGTGGGCAACTGCCCGCCATGCCCACCTAGTTCAGCCCTCCTCTCCCCTTCTCCTACTGCCCCTGAACTTGCCATGGTCTTTGGCTCTTTTTTTTTTTTTTTTTTTTTTCACACGGAGTTTCGCTCCTGTTGCCCAGGCTGGAGTGCAATGGAACAATCTTGGCTCATCGCAACCTCCACCTCCCAGGTTCAAGCGATTCTCCTGCCTCAGCCTCCGAGTAACTGGGATTACAGGCATGTGCCACTATGCCCAGCTAATTCTGTATTTTTAGTAGAGACGGGAGTTCTCCATGTTGGTCAGCCTGGTCTTGAACTTCCGACCTCAGGTGATCCGCCTGCCTCAGCCTCCCAAAATGCTGGGATTACAGGTGTGAACCACCGTGCCCAGCCGCCATGGTCTTTAGAAACCTAGATTATAAAGTCGGCTCGACACAGCGGTTTACGCCTGTAATCCCAGCACTTTGGGTGCCTGAGGTGGGCAGATCACTTGAGATCAGGAGTTCCAGACCAACCTGGTCAACATGGCGAAACCCCATCTCTACTAAAAATACAAAAATTAGTCGGATGTGATGGCGCATGTCTGTAATCTCAACTACTAGGGAGGCTGAGGCAGGAGAATCGCTTGAGCCTGGAGGCAGAGGTTGAAGTGAGCTGAGATTGCACCACTGCACTCCAGCCTGGGCAGCAGAGTGAGGCTCCATCTCAAAGTAAAATAAAATAAAATAAAATAAAATAAAATAAAATAAAATAAAAACCTAGATTATAAAGTAAACCTGAGAACACACAGGGAATTGGGGTTGGCTAACGCAGGTATCAGTTTCCAGCAGGAACCGGCCTGGGAATTCCTGACCCCCTGGGAATCTGTATTTCAACATGGCCCCAAAGGCCTTTTCCCAAAGGGGAAGGCGGATTGGGACCACCATTCGGGAGGCACCGCCCCGTGTCCCCATTCCCCCTTCCCACGCCCCACCCTTCCCTCTCTCAGGTGGGCGAGTGGGTAGACGAGGGACGCCTTGGAACAGCACCCGCGTCTGCGTGGGGAGCGCGAGGCCGAGCCCTCTCTTTAGAAGCAATTTGAAAACCTTTTCATTTATTCCTTTGTGAGGAGAGAGGAAAACAGGGCTGATTTCTCTTCAGATAATTCGTCGGGGCTCAGGAGCGCACGGGAAATGGCAGGCTTGAGCACACCAGGCAATTTGCTGAATTTCAGGGCCGGCGGGGCGATTGTTCTCAGAGCTGAACCCGGACCGCGCAGGCTGGGGAGGGGGAACGTGGGGAAGGGGCACCGCATTCTCCTCCCCGCCACGCCAGCCGGCTGGGTGCAGGGGACCGGGATGGACGGGAACAGGACCCTGGGAGCCCCGCTTCCGCAGTCCAGTCCAGGAGAGGTGTCTCTGGTCTCTGAGCCCAGGCCGCGGGCGGTCAGGATTGGGGGCGCCACTCTGAAAAGCTGCGCTTCCTCATTCTTGCTGTCATCACCCCTCCTCAGCCCTAAGGGTCTCCCAATCTGGCAGAAATCACGCAGCTCCCCCTCCTCTAGCTCTGGAGGTCCAGCCTCCGCCCAGCCCCAGTGCAGCCTTCAGCACCAGGCGGGCAGCAGAACTGCAAAGGCAGAAGCCAACCAGTGCCGCTAGCGGGGAAGATTCCCTCTCCACCGTGGGGCTGTTTCCAGAAGGTTCCAGCAAGGAGAAGGAGTCCAGCAGAGCCAAGGAGGGGGATGTGCTGGATGGAGGAGCCGAATGCCAGAAACCTGGTGGGCAGGTCTTGGGAAGACCACCCCAGACTCAACCCTGGGTCTCTGCTTCCTGTCCCTTGTACCTTCAAAACATATCCAGAATCCCAGGCTTTCTCACACCTCCACTGTCCCCACCCTAGCCCAGGACCCCGTCACCACCTCCCCATGGACAGTCGTAGCCTTCTCACTGGTCCCTGGTTTCCTCGCCTGTGCCCTGCACTCAGTTTCCCCTCAGAAGTCTCAGAAACCCCGGCAAAAGCATGTCCGATACTGTTGCTGTCCTGCTCAGAACCCTGCCCTCCTGTCCACTTCTGGCGAGTGAAACAGTGTCCACGAGGCCTGTGCCCCTCCTGCATCACTGATTCCCTCTTCTGCTCCCCTCCAGCACTGAACTTCCACTTAGCCTCTTTGCTGCTCTTCAAACAGCCAACCTCACTCCTGCCTCAGGGCCTCTGCCCTGGCTGTTCCCTCTACCTGGATGCTCTTCCCCCAGATAGCCACAGGCTCCTTGCCTGCTTCAGGCCTCTACTCAAAGGTCACCATCTCACAGAGGCCCTCCTGACCACCCCATCTAAAAAGCTTACCCTCTTCCTGCCACCACCCTGCTCACAGCCCCACTTCCCTGTCCACAGCACTCACTGTCATCTTAGCATTTGTCTAATACCAGCTTCATAAGCTCAGCGTAGCCTTGATCTCTTGGGCTCAAGCAATCCTCCCACTTCAGCCTTCTGAGTAGCTGGAACTACAAGTGCATGCCACTACACCTGGCTAAGTTTTGTGTGTATTTTTTGTAGAGACAGGGTCTTGTTACGTTGCCTAGGCTGGTCTGGAACTCCTGGACTCAAGTGATGCACCCGCCTCAGCCTCCCAAAGTGCTGGGATTATAGGTGTAAGCCACCACACCTGGCCAGGACAGGATCTTTGTTGTGGTAACTGCTGTGTCCTCAGCACCTGTAGCACCTAGAGCAGTGCCTGACACAGGGTAGGTGCTCAGTCTATATTTGTTAGGTGAATGTGAGATCCCAGGTCAGGATTCCCTTCTCACAGATAGCCCCTCTCGCCCTCTGCATCCTCAAGCTCCCACCAAGGAGCAGGAGTTGGATCTGGAGGGCAGGTGGGAGGGAGCCCGAGGTGAGCCACTGCCCTTAGACACAGCCCTTGTCCCCAGGGTCTTGAGCCTCACTTCCTTGGTGTGTGCCTTACCCTCACCTGGTCTCTCTCCAGCTCACCCAGGCTGCTCCTCTCCCCTGGCGTTGCCCTGCATGAGGGCTGCCTGGCACCCAGTGGGTGACACAAGCAGAACTGTCATGGCACCTACTGCTGTGCCAGGGACTCAGCCATGTCACCTCACCAGGCCCCACAATGACCCGCGAAGTCAGTAGATACTCTGTCCCTGTTTTATAGGCGAGGAAAGCGAGGCCCAAGAGCTAAGAAGCTTGCCCAAGAACACACAGGAAGTGAGATTCTACCCGTGACACCAAACCTCAGAGGCCCGTTTTCCTGATGCCACATGCCCAAGGTGCAGGCAGCCCACAGACCCACGCACGCTCAGGCCCACCCCACCTTCCTCTCCCTGTGCCCCAGCCGGGTGTCCGTGACACCCGCACACATCAGCATACAAGCTGTGGTTATTTGTGAAGGAGAAGGAAGGAATTTTTGTGTACTGAGTTCCTGCAACAAACTGGTTATCACGCCGAATGCTGGTTATTACGCCGAGTGCTGGTTATCACGCCGAGTAATGTACATACATTTCCTCTGTGAGCCTCTAGTGACCCCATTACACGGATGAGCAGACTGAGGCCAGACAGGTGAAGTAATGTGTCCCACCTGGCTTCGCTAATAAGTGGCAGAATGGGGCTTCCAGGCAGGCCCCTGAGATCATCTGCCAGGTTCCTGAGGCTTTCCTGCCCTCCTCCTGCAAACCCTGGTGCCCCCTGCTCAGTAAACTCATCGGGGCAGCCGAGGTAGGCAGGGGAGAGGGAGTGGGGGCAGGCCAGGCCTGTCTGCAGGGGGGCAGGGGGAGGCTGCTGTGTAGATTAATTTTCTGCCTCGGTGGGTCTGCAGCCCCAGCCGGAGCCCGCACAGTTGCCATCCAGTCTATTAAATAATTCTATCTGGAGAGAACCTGGTATTTGAGGGACCGTGCTGATGGGCCTTTAAAATTTAATTGCCGCTCTAAATGAGATTAGACGTGGGGAGGCGGGCAGGGTGAGCCCAGATGAAAGGATGGTTGTGTTTGAGGAGGCGGCGGGGTTGGGGGGTGGTGGGGGGCGGAGAAAACAAAATTCTGTCAGCTCCTCTCAGCCCTGGCATCATACACCTCCCCCACCACCTGGGGTGGGCGGGAACCCAGGCCTGAGTCCCCAAACCTCCCCACACCTGGTAGAGCTTTGGCTCCCCTGTGGGCCCATGCCACAGCAGTCTGTCACCTTGGGATGCCATTCCCCGTTCACCAACTAAAACTCCTCATCCTTCAAGGCCTCACCAAGAGCCACAGCTCTAAGGAAACCCTCCCAGGCCCCAGCAGAGCAGGCGGCGCCCTCCTCAGCAGGGTGGGCACCAGCAAGGAAAGGCAGCGTTCCCTTTTGGGTTCTGAGGAATGCAATGTCCACTGGATAATAACGTGGCTGAATCATATTTTGCGATCTTAAAAGATCTTCTTTAAAAATATGCCTGCATTTCTCTTTCCCATTTCTTTTAGTTAAGTGAGTGGCAAGCTCCAGGCTCCCCTGCCTTGGGGAGTAGGGCCTGATGATGTCCTGCTCAGGCAGCTCCCAAGCCTGGGCTGTCTTCTTCCCCTCTCTGTGCCCTCTGCCCCGGGTTTCTTCTCACATCATTGAGACATGGATGCTTCCACTTGCATCTGGCTTTCCCTCAAATCAGCTACTAGATCTTCACACAGCCCAGAACACCACCACCCTCAAACACCACGGCCCACCAGCCACCTTCCCTCTCTCCCTGAGCACCTTTCTCTATTCTCTCATTCAAGCCTCCACACTTCTGTGCTTAAAAATAAAGTCACCCATTTCTCAGGAAATCATCGCTGCAAAGCGCACACAGCTTTGAACATCTGAGCTCCCTGACTCCACGAACATTGGCTGGGTACCTACCGTGTGCCAGTCATGGTGCTAGGGACAGCAGACACAGGAATGAACAAGACAGCTCCTTGTGGAGCTGACATTCTGCTGCAGAAAAACAAAATACTCTAGAAAAGATGTAAACAAGCTAATCGCAGAAAATGCGAGGTGCCATGGAAAAAAGATAATCCAAGTGACGGAATGTGTGGATGGTGACAGAATAGGGGTGGTTACACTGGATGAGGTGGTCAGGGGAGACTGTCTGGGGAGATGACACCTGAGGTGTGACCTGAGGCTAAGAAGCAGCCCACTGCGCAAAGCTCTGCAGGAAAGAAGCTCCAGGAGGACTGAGTAGGGTCAAAGGCCCTGGGGCAGGAGGCTGCTTGGGGGGTTGGAGCAGCAGACCTAAGACCAGGATAGCTCAAGGGTAGGGAGAGGAGTGAATTATATGAGATCAAGTTGGTGTTTTGACCCCCAAACTTTGGCTCATCAGGGCCATCCCCAGGGCCTGTGTGGAGAGGAGGCCTTGGGTCTCACTGGTCAGGCCAGGTGGGTTATTTTGGTGTGAGGGTCAGAGAGTCGATGGGGCAGCCGCATGTGATAGAGATGAGGCCATAGGCATCATCAGACTGTATAAACAGCCCTGGCAGACCGGCGGGCCCAAAGGGAGTTCCAGCAGGGAGACGGGGCAGGGCTCAGGGCAGCACAGCTTCTGGGCCTCTTGGTCAGACCCACGGAACAAGAGCGGAGGCCTTTCCCACCCAGGTGGAGACCAGCTCCCGTCCACCGGCCCTTCAACCCTGGCCAAGGACTCATGTCTTCCCACGCTTGCTCTATCTGTGGCTCCTTGCTCCCGCCTCACTCCTGCTTACGCGTGGCCTCCCATGCACGGCACCGCATAGGCCTTCAGGTAGGCCTCTGAGCATCCTCCATCACCACCACTGCCTCTTCCTCACACTGTCCTCCTGGGGAAGAGTCAGCCAGGGACTCCAGCTACCCCATTCACCCCTGCACCCACAGCAGTGGGGTCAGGCTTGGGGCCCAGGGACAGGCGTCCACCATGGGTGCTGTCATGAGGCGGCGGCCTGAGAGTAAGGAGAGGCAGGGGCCGCAGGCCCAGGTCCCGTACCCCCACCCCACCTTGCTTAGAAAGAGCCTGGGGTGGCAGCATCAGCCACTTCACCATGGGGGCGTCCCGGGATGTTCAACCGTAAAACTCTTTCCTCAAATGAAGTCTAAGAGGAATCACAATGTGTAAAACAGATAAAAGTCCTATGAGTACAGACGCCGGATGTGTTCACATGCACGCCTTATTCTTATTATAATAGAAGAGAGCATTATAATAAGATTAGATAAGATGCAAACAAGGCTGTTTCGTTGACTGTGAGACAAATAAGGGATTACTGGACGGTTTCCATCCTGCGTCAGGCTCGGCCTCCGAGTTCTTTCTGCATTGTGTTGTGTTGTAGGCTATCACTTATTCATACAGATAAGGAATTGCAAGTTAAAAGAGGGGCTTTTGTTTTTCAATATTTTCCGTCTTTGCAAGGCTCTCAATTAAATGCAGATGTAGGAGAATCTTTAGCCCCAGATCCACCCAAAGCAGCCTTTCTAGTGATTTTATGTGAATTACGTTATACAATTTAAAAATTTAAAAATTGTATAACATAATTGCCAGCCTGTATTTGTTTTTAGGTACTATTTTTTCATCATAAAAACTGTATTGAAAATGAGCTTTTTTTTTTTTTCTCCGGAGACAGAGTCTTGCTCTGTCGCCCAGGCAGGAGTGCAGTGGCGCCATCTCAGCTCACTGCAACCTTCGCCTCCCGGGTTCAAGAAATTCTCCTGCCTCAGCCTCCCAAGTAGTTGGGATTATAGGCATGCGCCACCAGGCCTTCTAATTTTTGTATTTTTAGTAGAGTCGGGGGTTTCACCATCATGGCCAGGCTGGTCTCGAACTCCTGACCTCAAGTGATCTGCCCACCTTGGCCTCCCAAAGTGCTGGGATTACAGGCATGATCCACTGCACCCGGCTGAAAATGAACTTTAAGTCAAATATTTGTGGACTCTGAAGTCCCTGCAGAGTGCCCCAGGGGTCTGCAGCCATGGTTTGGAAACCACCAGTGTAGTGACCACTCTCACTTAGCCATCCTTCCACTTGGGACCCGGGGCCCTGCTCCTGAAACCCAGCTTAGTCCATCTTTCCCAAAGACTCACACAAGTTCAAAGTTGGGAAGGACCCCATGGTCACATAGTCCAAAGCCCACCTTCTGCAGGATTTCCTCCATAGCCCTTTGACAGCTAGCCCTTCCATCTCTGCTTGAATACCCAGAGTGACAGGGAACTCACCACCTCATGAGGCTACCCTGTCTGGCTCATCGCTGGACAGCTCTAGCTGTTAACCGTTTCTTCCTCTCTGAGCCTGTTTCTTTATCTATTGGAACGAACATAATAATATTTATCAAGCCAGATGACTGTGAACATCGAATAAGATGACAGATACAAAGCCCAAGACACTGAGTCAGCGCATCTTATGTGTTCAACAGTGTTTTGTCTCTTGTGTTCTTTCCTGCCCTCCAAAGCCCTCATTTTGGAAGCGTAGACAGCTGTACGCCTGCAGGCACAAGCACACAGGGTGAAATGTGCTTTGTGTGTGGAGGGGGATGGGCGATACAGGCCCTTCTGGGAAGATCCCAAGGGAAGCCTGCCTGGGGAGGCGGCCCACAGGAGAAACAGGGCCTGCGTTTTCAGCGAGCCTTACCAACTTCACACCCTTACTGCCCATCCCTATTCCTGGATCCCACTCCCCCACCGCCCCCCACCACCAGCCTCGGAGCCTCATCTGTCTTCCCTCCTGTCACCCAAGCTGGAGCCACATGGAAGAGGCAAGGGGATTAAATCTCAGGGCTGCCAGCGCCCCCGCCAAGGAGCTGGCACTTCATTACCCGCCTGCCCAGCTGTCTGCGGCCATCGATCGGCCCTGGCCTGAGTGACCTCGATCGATGGGTGGCATGTTATTTACTGGCTTCTGTCCCGAGCCAGCTACAGAGAGAGGGGAAAGGCCTGGGCTAGAGTTCACAGTCCACAGCCCTTGTTTGAGGGCCTCGTTCCTGAGGCAGAGAAGTCAAGCCCCCAGCAAGCCTGGGGTGGAAAGGAAAGGAGAGTGGGTGGCAGGGGGCACTCTGCCAGGAGTCAGGGGTTCTGAGCCCAACCCGCTGTGCACAGCTGCAAGACCTTGGATGAGGTCTCTGGGTCTTCCCTCTCAGGGCCCCAGGGCCCTCTATAAAAGGATCTGAGGGATCCTACCAGATTCACCAACTCAGCAACATGCAGAGGATGGAAGGAAACAAAGATGAGGCATGGGGCCAGGGTGGGGGAAGTGCCTGTCCAAAGGGGAGCTGCCAGGCAGGGCGGCTTCACGCCTGTAATCCCAACACATTGGGAGGCTGAGGTGGGAGGACTGCTTGAAGCTAGGATTGGAGACCAGCCTGGGCAACATATTGACACCCTGTCTCTACCAAAAAAAAAATTAAAAATTAAAAAAGGGGGTGGTGCACCTCTACTTCTGCAGGTTCTCCCAGCAGGCACGAGAGCCCAGCACTGTTCTCACTTCCTGCCTTGGGACTTCTTTCCAAGCCAGCCCTTGTGACGGGCATCCAGGAAGTTCGAGGAAGGTAAATGCCCCGGACAGCCCTCAACCAATGGAAGACAAAGTTGGTGGACAAGTGCCCCAGTCTCTTCCTTCCCATGGTCAGTTCTGAGGCGTGGCTTCCGGTTCCACTGGCAGATGGAACCCTGGTGCCCACAGCAGTGCCAGCGCCGTCCTGCACCTTCACCATTCTTCCTCCTTCCTGTTCACTCCACCACCTCCCTCGCTCCTGCTGCTGGGGCTCGTCTCCCAAACACACAAGTCTGTCCTCGCCTTGGGCTCTGCTTTGGGGGAACCCAAGCCAGCTTGTGCAAGAGAAACTGCAAATCCAGATTTGGATGGGAAATCTGCCCGTTTCCAATGGGGGCCCAACAAAACCAGTCTCAGAGCTGGTTTTGACACACGAGCCCTGGGTTTGCAACTAAATGCTGTCAAGTCCCTGCTGAGTCAGACATTCTGTTCATGTCACTTCCCCAACATTTATTGAGTACCTAGTGTATTCACTGCATTAGGAGGGCTGTGAGGAGGCTCAGAAACCAGCTAGAAAGGTAAACGACTCAGAGATGGCCCCACTGGTGTGCACACTCTTACAAGAAGACGTCCACAGCGCCTGGGCAGGAGGAGTCAAGCTGTGGGGTCCCGGCTCAGTAGTAGGGTAGGTGGTCGACGGAGGCTTCTGGGAGGAGACTGCATTTGAAGTGGCAGAGCAGAGGTCTTGGAGAGATGGGTACAGGATTGCTGTCATTGCCCCTACTTCTCTGTGGCACTGCCCCAAGCTCCTTTGGAAGGTCAGCCTGGTGAGGACTACGTGATCCCCATGGCTTCGGCTGATGGGACCAAGGCAGGCACCTGACCCAGGGCAGCCAATAACTAGTGAAGAGGCTGCCTTACCCCTGGAATCTGCTCAGGAGCTTGACCTGTCCACAGTACTGTGCAGGGGGCGTTCACTGGTGGATCTGCGGAGGAGGGGCAGGGGAAGGACTCGGGGAGGCCATGGAGCATCAGATCCATGTAGGATCAAAGCCATGAGGCAGCACATTCTGTGGGTCATGAGTGAGTGGGAAGCTGGCTGGTGGCCAGAGGAGAGTGAAGTGCAGTCCAGAGGCAGTGGAGGCCTACCTGTGTCCCTGGGGGGTTCGGAGATGTGGAGGATCTGTATATAGAATAGGATAAGAGACCAGAAAGCCTGCTGCAGCCAGACTCCAGGAGGTAGTCCAGTCAGATAGTTGTGTGCCCTAGACAGATATGGCCCAGGGCAGAGGAGGGACTGGAGTGGGGGGAGGGCAGTGGCAGAGAGATGTCCTGGGCCTGAGCCAGGCCGGGGCACTGGGGGAAGTGGGCTCAGGCTCGCTGCTCTGGGGACCACGTTGCCCGGGCAGAAGCACAGCATGCATACAGGGGGTGGAGCAGACAGAACAGGTGCTGCTGTTTCCAACCCGGGCAACCAAGTGGACTGCAGGGCGATGGACCTAGGAAGAGAGGCTCGTTTGGGTTGGTTGGGTTTGGGCTGTGGTTTTAAGGTAAAACTGAACCAGGCAGTTGGAAGTGCTGAACTGGAGTCCCGGAGGGAGGCTGGTGGTTCAAATCAAGCTAGGAGGCATCCGTGTCGAGGGGGCCGGGGGAGGATTAGTTCTCCAAGAGAAGATCCTGGCTGGTTGTCCCACCGCCCCACATCCACACCATATGCCCAAGAAGCAAACTTACAACTCACCATCACAGCCTCCCTTGCAGCCAGAGACGACCATGTGACATCCCTGGGCAGCTGAACCAGCCCAGGGCCCCCACCTCCAGACTTCTTGTTATGCAAGAAATAAAATGCCACTGTCAGTCACGTCTTCCTGACTGGCAGCTGCTCACTTTCCTAGCAGAGTCAGTGGTCAAGGGTGGTCCTGGAGCATTTAGACAGCAAGAGGGCAGGGCTTTCACAAAAGCGTTGGTGAGGTGGGGGTCTGGCAAGGTGGGTGGAGGCTGGGGAGCACCGCATGGCTACGTTGAGGGAGTCAAAGTAAGTCAGAACACTGCCAAGTGCAGGGCCCTGTGCAAGGGCAGGCCCTGGGGGCGAGAGGTTGGCAGTCACTGGAGACTCACTAAAGCCACTGGAGTGAGCAGTGGGAGCTGGAGGCTGCGTGGAGGAGGTGAGGATGGTGGGAGGTGAGGAAGTGGAGGCTGTGACTGTGGAGTCCCGGCTCCCAGAGCCGACCGGGGAGGTCGGAGAGAGGTGAGAGTGCACATATTTGACACTGAGGCCTCACCGGATTTCTTCCTGTTGCTGCTCCCTCTTGGGCAGATAACCCAGCTCGCTCCACCATGAGAGGCAAGGAACCCTGCGACTGTGCCAGGTTTGCATGATGTGGAGTCTGGGGCTGTGAGCAACTTGGAGAGCACAGGGTCTGCCCTCTCATGCTCCAGCTGAAGATGGAGGCCTCGGTGACTCAGAGTGAGGAAAAGCCTGGCTCCCCTCCTGCCACCGAGAATTTCTTCTCCTCCCCGGCCCCACCCATTCACACCAGCCCAGGCTAGCTGCAAATTAGAAATGGACAAAGTGTTGGGGAAAGGGGGCCTTGGGAGGAGGAAGGCAGGTCCTGTGCTGGCCCTGGCGTAAGGGCCTCGGGGCAGAACTAGGGGAGAGGACATAGTGTCAGTGGATGGCCCCTTCCCTGATTTCAGCCAGGGTGTCCTGCAGGTCTCTTTGCTAGAGGTCAGAGGGAGGGTCCCTGCCACTAGCATCTGGATCTGACCACACTGGGTACATGTGGACATGGGACCCCTAGTCTTATTGGGTCCATGAGTACATTAATGCCTGGGTATCTTGGCCTAGGAGCAACAGCTCAAATCATTGTTCAGATGCCTGCAGTGTCAGCTGCTCATGGGTTTCTGAGGATCTTTCTGCTATTCCAAGGATTCTTCATGCCAGCCTCTATCTCAGTTCCAGAAACCTGAAAATCTCCTGTCAGCCACATTTAGCTGTGTTATAAGGACACCTCCTCCTGGGAGCCTCCCTGGCTTGCCCTTTCACCTTCCTTCTGCCTTGTACAGACCCACATTGACACTCACCCAGCTGCAAATAACTGTTTGCTTGTTCCCACATGTACTAGATCAGTAGTTCTTGAACTTTTTGGTGTCAGGAGCCCTTTACACTCTTAAAAATTATTGAGGACCACAAAGAGTATTGGTTTATGTGGGTTTATTGATAGTTGCCATATTTGATATTAAAACTGAGAAACTTTTAAATACTCATTAATTCATTTAAAATAAAAACAATAAACTCATTTCATGTTAATATAAGTAATATATGTTTGTGGAAGATAAACTGTTTTCAAAAACAAAAGAGAAAAGAGCAATATTGGTTTATAGATTTGCAAATCTCTTAAGTGTCTGGCTTAATGAAAGACAGCTAAACTCTGTTATCTGCTTCTACATTAAATCTACTGCAATATGTTGTTTGGGTTGAAGTAAATAAAGAAAATCTGACTTTGCTCAGATATGGAGTTAGAACAGAGGAGAATTCTAATGGCCTTTTCAGTTGTTGTGGACATTCTTCTTTGATACTACACCAAAGCTCATCAAGTAGTAGATTTTTTAAGGGTTACCTGCAGTCTGGAATTTAAAGCCTCATCAACAAACTTTTCATATTCTGTTATATTAAAATCCATCAGTCTATCTTATACTCTGAATGGATCTTTACCCAAGCATGACTTTATAATATTGTGCATGCATTGATCACTTGGAAATAAAACTCTTTAAAATATTGGGAAGCTGTCAAGCTCATACTAGCAAATAAAAATTTTCCAAAATTCTAATTTTTGCTTGAAAACTCAAATTTTTGTCATTGGCAACAAATACTGTCAGTTGTTTTCCTTGAAGCAACATGCTCACTTCCTTCATTTTCGAGAAAGTGTATGCCAAATAACCAAGACTGAGTAACTATAGTTGGTCTACGGTTGTTTTCCTCAAGTAAAAGTGGTGTTTAAGGGGGTTAAAAATAGTAATTTCAGCTCACAGCTCAAACAATCTCATGAATGCTGTTCTTTTAGAGAACCACGTTCTTCAGAAATGCCTCACATGTACTTCTCATTTCTCTACACATAATACTAAAAAGATGTATACTCATGCATAGAGATTTAATGAAGTTAATTATTTTGATTGGTTCATCAAGGACATTCATAATGAAACTGGCTTTTCTTTCTTGCCTGCAGGTGTGTGGTGGTGAAGAACGCCATGGCTGCTAGGAGGGTCTGGTGCCACCACCTCGACCCTTGCTAAGCCAGAGCACTTTGAAGCAGGTAGCTTTTGCAGCATCAGTGGCAAAGATGAACACAGTGAAAACGGCAAATAGCATCTTAGTGTTATTAAGAAACAGTTCTGACCTCGAGGCCTGCCCCTGAGAGGGTCTTAGGAACTTCCAGAGGTCTTCTGATTACACCTTGAGAACTGAGCCCCTGAAGGCAGGGACCATATAAACTTGTCGGGTGTCCTGGGGCAGAGGCGTTGCCCAACACACGTGCATAGAATATGAGTCAACGCTGCTGAGCACGTGCAGCCTCACGACCACTCTGGAGGCAGGCGCTTTTGTCATCATACCCATTTCACAGGTGAGGGCACTGAAGCCCAAAGAAAGCAGCGCCTCACCCTACTGCCTCCCACTCTGTTAAAAAGAGAATCATGCCAACCTCCAGAAATGAGGTGGGAAAATGACTGCGCTCCATGACCTCTCAAGTGCCCCCTGGAGACAGCCAGCAGCTGTCTTTATCCTTAGGCTGCGGTCAGAGAAACATGGACCCCGAGAGGTTAAGGGCTTGCCCAGGTCTGGAGCTCTGGCCTGTCAGGGTCCTGGACACCAGAGCCTCGGGATCAGCTGGAGAATGGCCTCGGTGCTCCTGACAGCAGGGCCCCCTCTGGCCTTGGGTACATAGTGGCTGAACAGCCCCAGCTACCCCACCCCCACCCCCACCCCACCCGGTAATACCTCCCCTCCAAGCTCCTTCTCCCGGTCCTGGGACCCGGGCCCTGTGGACGGGTTCCATTCTGGTTGGGCTGTGTGGCCTCCCCTCCCTGGGCCACCTGGACAGTGGGTGGTGGGTGGTGGCACAGCTTCTCTGACCCGCGCGCTCCCTCTGGCTTGCCCAGGCTGGGCCCTCCGTGTTGTCCCCAAGGCTCCCTGAGACCTGCCGACAGGCCAGTCGCCTCAGGGAAGCTGCGCGGCCAGCTGACAGAATCGGTTAACACACTAACGCCTCTCTTCTGTTTGCTGAGGCCCCTGGAGGCCCCATGCTCATTTTTTTCCCCTCCCAGAATCTCAGAAAAGTAAATAACCACCCGAGCTGCTCCTGCGGGAAAACAGCCCAGAGTTTGCTCTCCTAACTGCCACCCCACCCCCGTGCTGGCTGCACCTGAGGGCTGACGGTTCATCTGGAATTCATTTCCCTCCATTCCCCTGCTGCCCACTGCCCACGCCACGCCCCTCCCCGAGTGCCATCAGGGTGGTGGGGGGACAGGTGTCTGCACGAGCTACCCAGAGCACTAGGGCCAGAACCATGCTGAGAGGTTCTAGAGGCCTGAGAAGGGCAGGGCCCAAGGCTCAGAAGGAGTCAGCAGGCCTGAGGGGTGCAACGTGGGGGTGCAGATGTGACCTAGAGCTGGCCAGGACCAGAGGACCCTCTGCCACAGGGTGGCTCACACAGGAACCACACTCCATGCCATTGGCCCTGGATCTTGGCATGTTCTCTCGAAGTGTGTCACTGGAGGTCACCTCCCTCAGCCTGCCCTGAGCACCTTTGCCCTGCTCTAAAACTTCTTCTGGCTCAGCCCCCAATCTCTGTCCCCGCCTGCCCACCAGTGTCCGCACCCTCCTTGTTCTTACCTTCCAGTCCCCATCCCCTGTGACGCTTTTCTGACCTATGCGTGCCTCCGAGGCGTGTCTACTTACAGAAGCACTAGCAGCTCAGACCAACTCCGCTTTGCTAAGGTCTGGGGTGGGGAGGCCAGGCACAGGGCCAGGCCCTGAGGGTACCCTGCCCTCAGGGAAGAGAGGCAGTCACACCATGGCTGAGAAAGGGTTCAATATGTCCCTGTGCCCCATACATCATCCTTCTCACTTTACAGGTGAGGAAACCGAGGCTGGCAAGGCTAAGGGCCTGACCTCCAGTGACACAGCCAGTGAGTATCTGAGCCAGACTGAACTCCAGACCCTTTTCATGACCTTGGGAAGGACACAGCTGCAGAGCCTGGGACACTCTGGAGGGAGCCAGGCCTGGACTCCACCCTCATCTGAGCTATGTGGCCATGGAAGTGTCTGCTAACACCTCTGAGCCTCCGTTTTTTGTTTTTTTGTTGTTGTTGTTGTCTCTCTCGCTCGCTCGCTCGCTCTTTTGTTTTATTTTTGAGACAGGGTTTTGCTCTGTTTCCCAGGCTAGAGTGCAGTGGCCCAGTCAAGGCTCACTGCAGCCTCTACCTCCTCAGCTCAAGTGATCCTCTCACCTCAGCCTCCTGAGTAGCTGGGACTACAGGTGTGTGCCACCATGCCTGGATAATTTTCTGCATTTTTTGTAGAGACAGGGTGTCACTATGTTGCCCAGGCTGGTCTCAAACTCCTGGTCTCGAGCGATCCTCCCGCCTTGGCCTCCCAAAGTACTGAGATTACAGGCGTGAGCCACTGTTCCTGGCCCCCTCAGTTTCTTCATCTGTAAAATGGGGGCAAACAAGCCCTGCCTCAGACAAATATAATGACAGCATCTGTCATCTGATAGGTATTGAGAAAGCAGTAGCTCTATTATTATTATTATTACCACTACTATTACTAAAGTTATTATTGTTGCCAGTCTAATGACAGTCCCAAATCCAAGGATGGTTTTTAGGGAATGGATTTACCAGACGAGCAGCCCCTCTGATGGCCCCTAGGCCCCAGACTGAGAGCTATTAGCCAAGGTTCAGACTCCTGCAACTTGGTTGGGAGCACGGCAATGTGACAACCGGGATCTAAGGCATAAGGCTGAGATGGCAGCAGGTGTGGAATCTGACATCTGCAAGTGAGGATGGCCTAAGAAGATTAAGATTTGGTGCGTCAACAATGCCGGACATCAGCGAGAGGGCAGGAGGCTGGTGGATAGCCTGCTGCAATGCCAGATAAGAGAACTTGTCTCCAAATCCCCAGGCCCAGGGTGGGGGCCCTGGAGGCCTAGGAGCTTGTCTAGAGACAGAGATGGCAGCTTGGAGTCAGGGCACAAACACAGGTTGGGGAGCTGGTCCAGTCCTGTGATGCCCGAAGCTGGCAGCCCCCCATGTGTGGGAGGTTCCGTCTTGGGCAGGAGAAGCCTTTGCCCAGGTTACAGGCAGGTCTCAGAGGGTTTATTATAGTGTGGACCAGAGAGCTGCCTATGTCTCCTGGAGGGTGCCAGTGTCCCTTAGAGATTTTCAGATTTTGTGTTCAGAAACCACGGTCATTGAACAGATATGGGATGACCACATATGGGAGGGTGGGAGCTGGGTCACTAATCTGTGATATTGGCTGCTTTGGCTTTTATGTGCAGAGAAATACGTTTCTATCTTGTGTAAGCTACTGCTAATTTGGGTCTGTGCCATGTGACATCAATCCTACGTCCTAACTCACAGAACCAGCTGTGACTCCAACCCTCCACTACTGGTTGGGAAGAGCAGGCACAGTCTGTACAGCAGACCCTCTCTTTGTTTATTTTACATGCAGTTTTGTATTATGATTCACTTTTTTGAATAGGTAATACATGCATATAGTACAACATTTACAAGGTAGACAAGTTTGTAATTAAGACTAGTTTGACTGGAATGCAGACTACTATTGACAGAGGTTGAAACAGGGTAGATGTTTATTTCTCTCTCACATGAAAATCTGGAGTAAGTGACAGACTGCCCACCCACACTCGCCTCCCCCACGCGCCAATATTACAGATTAATGGCCCATGAAGAGTTTCAGGAGTCAGGGGCCTTCCAGCTCCCTGCTCCACCATACCTGGGTGTGTCCCCTTCTTCATGGCCCAAGACCGCAGGCATGGCAATGGGAAGAAGGGAAGATGAAGAAGGGCCAAGAGCACACCAGGTCTTTTAAAGAACGTCTTCAGAAGCTGCCACTTGGTGTATCTGTTTACACTCCATAGACCAGAACTTAATCATAGAAGCACACTGAGCTCCATGGCAGGTGGGGAAATGTAGCCTTTACCTGGACAACCATCTTACAAAAAAACGGACCATGGATGGTCTCTTGGCAGAGATTGTCCAGGAAGGGGCCAAGGGAAGCTCTCTGAAGCGACAATAATGTTCTGTATTGTTGACAGAGGTTGGGCCGGATGCGGTGGCTCACACCTGTAATCCCAGCACTTTGGGAGGCCAAGGTGGGCAGATCACTTGAGGTCAGGAGTTCAAGACCAGCCTGGCCACCAACATGGTGAAACGCTATCTCTACTAAAAATACAAAAATAGCCGTGCCTGGGGGCAGGCGCCTGTAATCCCAGTTACTCTGGAGGCTGAGGCAGGAGAATTGCTTGAACTCGGGAAGCAGAGGTTACAGTGAGCTGAGATTGCACCACTGCACTCCAGCCTGGGGGACAAGACAGAGACTCTGTCTCAAAAAAAAAAAAAAAAAAGAGGTTGGATTACGCAAGTGCATTTTGAGGAGCTCATGGAATGATCCACTTAAGATTGGTACATTCCGCTTCGTGCATATATCTCTAAACATCTCCAAACAAACACCAAACACAAAAAAGGAACCAGAAACAAATATTGAGCTCTAGTTAACAGTGCACATGCTGAATGTTTAGGGGTGAAGTGCACTGATGTCTGCAACTTACTTTGAAATGCTTCAAAAAATAAGATGGATGGGTGGATGGAGGTACGTGGAATAAAGTAAATCTCATGAACTATTCATTGTAGAATTGAGGTGATGGACAAATGGATGTGTTCTCTGTTCAACTCTTTCAACTTTTCCATTATGTTTAGAAATTTTCATAATAAAATGTTTGTGGAAAATGTGTCCCCTGCCTCCATCCCATACTCTAGCCACCCAAATCCTCCTACCAGTTTCTTGTGTGTCCCATTGGCAATAGTCTAGTTGGCAAAGGACACACAACAGTCTTTGTCTTACCCAAACGCCCGACTGTTCCGTGTGCTCTGTTTGTTCCTTGATTAAGAGAAACCCCTCAATCGGGTCGGGCACAGTGCCTCATGCCTGTAATCCCAGAACTTTGGGAGGCCAAGGCGGGTGAATCAACTGAGATCAGGAGTTCGAGAACAGCCTGGCCAACATGGTGAAAGCCTGTCTCTACTAAAAATACAAAAAACTAACTGGGCATGGTGGTGTACACTGTAATCCCAGCTACTTGTGAGGCCGAGGCAGGAGAATCACTTGAACTCTGGAAGTGGAGGTTGCAGTGAGCCAAGATAGCACCATTGCACTCTAGCCTGGGCAACGAGAATGAAACTCCATCTCCAAAAAAAAGAATAAAAAAGGAAACCTCTCAATTGAAATGCTGCCCCCTGAGCTGCCCCAAGCTATCAAAGGAGGAAGCCCCTCTGTAGACCTCCCAGCTGTCCATCATCCCCAGACCCTCACCCTCCTGCTCATTGAGCCCCATTGAATCTAATCCCTCATCCTCCACAACCTGAGCCACATGGCAGATGGGGAAATGTAGTCTTTTTTTTTTTTTTTTTTTTTTGAGACAGGGTCTCGCTCTGTCGCCCAGGCTGGAGTGCAGTGGCGCGATCTCGGCTCACTGCAAGCTCCGCCTCCTGGGTTCACGCCATTCTCCTGCCTCAGCCTCCCAAGTAGCTGGGACTACAGGCGCCCACGACCGCGCCCGGCTAATTTTTTGTATTTTTAGTAGAGACGGGGTTTCACCGTGGTCTCGATCTCCTGACCTTGTGATCCGCCCGCCTCGGCCTCCCAAAGTGCTGGGATTACAGGCGTGAGCCACCGCGCCCGGCCTGGGAAATGTAGTCTTTACCTGGGTGGCCATCTTACAAAAAATGGACCATGGATGGTCTCTTGGCAGAGATTCTCCAGGAAGGGGCCAAGGGAAGTTCTCTGAAGCGATGATAATTTTCTGTATCTTGATAGAGATTGAGCCTCCCTCCCCCACAACCCCCTCTTCTAAGCACCTTCCTGCCACCTGAGAGCCTTATGAAACCTGGCTGGTTCCTTCCCAGTCAAGCTGTTAACCCATCTCCTGTTAACCCCTTATCCTTCCACCTGCTTCAGGATAAAGGGCGGGAGGAATCCTCCCGCCTGCCCTGGGCTCTGGGTCCTCTCGGTTTCTTCTAGGTCTTGGTGCATGGGCTTCCTTGCCACCCTTTCTAGTTGGGCCTCCTGGTGACCCACTCCAAAGGAGGGAGCCAGGGACTCGGACTGGGTCTGGGAGGGAGTCCTCAGGGAGGGGATGGCTTGGTGAGGTCTTAAAAGATAGGCAGGGTCTCCACAGGTGGAGACAGGAGCCGCGTTCCAGGCTGAGTGAGTGGGAAGTAGAAGAGAGCCGCCTCCTTTGGGAAATGGTGACTGGGCTGGTGTGGCTGCAGTGTCTGCAGGGTGGGGGCCACAGAGGAAGCCAGGCTTATTAGGAGGGGAGTCAGAGTGAGGCTGGAGAGGACTGGGGCAGCCTGAGGGGCCCAGGCCTTGGTGCCTCTCTCCCCAGCGCCCAGGCATGTTGGATGCAGGAGCCAGGAGAAACAAACATTTTTAATTCTGAAAGGTGTGGCCAAAGCCCCTCCCCCTGCCCCCCCACCACCAAGGGGGCTGTGGCAGCTTCGCCCTCCCTGCAGCGAGGTTCCTAAGGCCTGCTTTGTTCACGGAGCTTCTGAACACGGCTCAGGCGTGATGCCTGGAGACCCAACTAGGTATCGATTTTTCCTCCATCGAGTTTGCAGAGAAGCTTCGCTCAATCCTCCGGTCACTAAGGGCACCGCTCCGAAGCTCAGTCCCTCTGCCTCCTCTTCCCTTCCGTGCCTTCCTCCTGCAGCACCTTCCTCTCTGGAGGCTGCAGCTTCCCCACTCCTCACAGGCTGACAGCTCCATCCTTCAAGGTTCAGCCCAGGCACCACCTTCTCCAGGAAGCCCTACCTGGCCCTCCCGCCACGGGCTCCATCCCCACACCTACCCTCTCATTGTTGCAGCGTGGTTTACTGGTGGGGCCCCATAACCGTGAGCTTGTGCACAGAGGAAGGGGGATTCTCCCTGCTCCTGCGTGGCCCATCTTTCCTAATTAAGTGCTGGGTTCACTGATAACTATTCAGCCACTAAACCAGTTTTCATCCTGCTGGTAAACCATTATGTCCCCATGCTTTCTTCCAAAAGAGGACACAGCTGTCACAAGCCAGAATCTAAAGCCCATGGATGGGACAAGTAGCCAGAGTTGTTTCTAAGTGCGAGATCGAGGCGAGGAGGCAAATCCAGAGACTCACCACCTGTAGATGTGACTGGCCTTACCTCTCTTACCACGAAGAGAGAGAAGAGGCAGGGAAGTCAGCTCAGCACTGAGGCTCTGGGGTTGTTTCCACAGCACAACGCAGCCCATCCTGACATCCTTGGTCAGATAGGAGGACAGCCACTATCTCGTCTTTATATAGATGAGGAGGCTCAGGGGTAGAAACACAAGGCAGCACATCCAGCCTTGCAGCACCCACCAATCAGTCATTCAACAAGTATTTATCAAGCACATACTATGTCAGGCATGCTCTAGGCACTGAGAATACAACGATGAACAAGGCTGAAAGACCCTGTCCTCAGGCAGCTTATAGCCTCCTGGGGGAGAGCCAGACAGCAAGCAAAAAAAGCAACAGACACAGAGAATGTTTTCATACCACTTATGAAGAAAATGCAGTCAGGGGCTAGAGGCCTGGAGAGTGTGTGCTATTTTAGACGGGATAGTCAGGGGAGGCCTCTCTGAGGAGGTGACATTTGTACAGAAATCAGAAGGAAGTAAAAGGGTGAGCCATGTTGGTTTCTGGAAAAAGTGGTCTAGACAGCAGTGACAGCACATGCAAAGGCCCTGAGGTGGGAATCTATTTGTATCCTGAATGCTGAGGCTGGAACCAAGACCTGGGAGTCTCTCTCTCAATCTCCAGCAGCTAGAAAGAAGGACCATGTTGAACCAGCCTCAAGGGAAACAAGGCAGGCAGGCTGCCCTGGGGCCTCCTCCCTTTGAGTCCCCCCAAGCTGCAGCCCCAGAGCTCCTGCGCCAGTCCTGGCCATGCCCCCTGGCTGACTGGTAGCCACACTGTTGCTGCCTGCCAGGAATCCATAACACTGTCTTATTTGCAGGCCAAGTTCCCTGATGTGATGTGGGAGGGAGGAGGGGACTTTGAAGCTAGGTGCTCCGCCCCCAGGCCCTGGGAGCTGCTGGTTAATGAGGTCTCTGCAGCAAGCTGGGAGCATGGCCAAAGGCGCTGCAGAGGGCTACAGGAGGGGAAGCCCCGGGGACTTCTAAAATGATGTCCCTCGGAGGCCAGCCATCTGAGAAAGACTTTTCCCAAGCAGGCCACCAGGGCCAGGTTAACCGCAAGGCCACGGAGCCAGGCTGCCTGGGTTGAATTCTGGCTCTGTCGCCCACTAACTGCCCATCATGAGCAAGAGAGTTACCCTGTAGGTGATAAGACGGTGATGATAATAACAGGTTAGTATGAGGATTAAATGAGATTAGATCTGCAAGGTGCTTAGCCCATGACAAGTGCTATAAAAGTGTTTTTCAAATAAAAAGGGAAGTGCTTAGTAAAGTGTATTTTAAAATCACTCTCTCCCATGAAATTGTATTTAAAATGTTCAGTAGGAAAAGGGTTTATCCCCTTTAAGAATAATCTGGCAAGAAACTGCTTCTGTCAGCACAAAATCGGTGACTGGGAAACAAAGCAGGAGTTGCCAGGGGTTTAATTAGTTCCTTTTAGCACTTAGAGCCCATCCGGAAGTCTGTGCAAACAGGAAGAGTGATCAGCCTGGGACCGGACAGCCCCTCGGGTTTGGGGCACCAACCACTTGTCTAGTCCAGCTTTCTGGACAGATATCACCTTTCTTTTCTCTTCTCTTTGTTACTAAGGCGCACTTTCAGTTGGTCCTTAAAAGGGACAAAAGTGTGCCTGGCACAGAGGGCCTCATGGGTCTGGCCCTCTCTGGTTCTGTGTCCACATTGGTGAGATCGGTCTTCCCTTCAGGGCAAAACAAATGCCACTATTATGTATCGAGTGCCTAATAGGTGCCCTGCAATGTACATTCTTCATTCCTCACATGTGTTCTTCATGCTGAGACCACACTCCCATTGCACAACTAGGAAAACTGAAGCTCAGGGAGGTCAGATGACTGCTGCGTGCAACTGCTGGCTCAGAGGTCTCCCACCAAGCAGGCTTTCCTCAGGAGGGGCGCGGGAGGTAGGATGGTGGCTGGGGGCCTCGTGGCCCCCGTGCCTTCTTAGCTCCTCAGATCTCTCTACCTCCTCCTCCCTCTCTCGTGCCTTGTGCCTGAGTTTCCCCCTGAAGTGCTACAGCTGGATAGTGAACTCCCTACAGCAGTCAAAGGAATGGAAGTTGATGCCCACCCAGTGCCGGAGTGCAGTAGGGTTTAGAAGCTGAGCCAAGATGCCAGGAGAAATTAGGGACAGACTTCGTAGATGAAGACATGTACCGTGTTCCTGGACTGGAAGACTCAGTATTGGTAGGATGTCAGTTCTCCCCAAAATGATCTGTAGATTCAACACAATCCCAATCTCAATGCCAGCAGGTTTCTGTGGAAATTGACAAGTCTATTTATTCTAAGATTTATGTAAAAATGAAAAGAACCGAAAATAGCCCAGACAATCAGGAAGAACAAAGACGAACAACTTAAATTACCTGATTTTAAAACTTTCTATAAAGCTACAGCAATTAAGACACTGTGATATTGGGTTAAGGGTAGACAAATGGACCAATAAGAGAGGTTACAGAGAATCCAAAAATAGACCCGTATATATGGGTCAATTGATTTGCAACAAAGACACCACTGCAACTTTTCCACCATGATGCTGGGTCAGCTGGATCAACTGGATCATAGAGAAAAAAATGAGGCTTGAGACCACCTCATAGCATAAATAAAAATTCTAAGTAGATCATAAATCTAAATGTGAATCGTAAAACAATAAGGCATCTAGACAAAGATTGTAAGAGAATATTTTCATGACCTCGGGGTAGGGAAATATTTTGGAAACACAGAAAATACTAACTACAGAGGAAACAATTGATAAATTGGGGTTCACTGAAATGTAAAACATCTGTTCATCAAAAGATACCAAAAGAGAGCAAAAAGACAAGCCATAGAGTGGGAGAAGATACCTACCTACACGTAGATCTGACAAAAACTCATATCCAGAATAGATAAAGAGTTCCTACAAATCAAAAAGGAAAAGACAACTCACTCAAAAATGGCCAAAAGACTTTAAGAGGCACACCATAAAGGAAGGTATCCGAACTTTCAATAAGCTATGAAAAAGTGCTCAACATCATTGATCACAAATGATGGAAAAAGGAAACTAAGGCCAAAATAAGAGACCACAATACAGCCATTAGAATGACTAAAAAGAGAAAGACTGACAACACCAAGTACTGGTGATGATGTAGAGCAAGTAGAACTCTTATACATTGCTAGGGGAATACAAATTGATGCAACCACTTGGGCTACTTGCCTCTGTCTAGTAAACCTAAACATATGTAAAATATATGGCCCAGCAATTCCATTCCTAGACATTACTCAAGAGAATTTGAAACATATGTTTACAAAAACACATATGAAAGAATGTCCACTGCAACTTTACTCAGAACAGGCCAAAACTGGAAACAACCTAAATCTGTATCAAAGGGAGATGAAATAATCATACAATGGAGTACTACTCAGCAATAAAAATAAAAAAACTACTCATAGATGCAATGACATGGATGCATCTCACAAATATTATACTGAAGCAATCCATACAAAATCATACATACTGTATGTACTGTATGGCTCAATTCATGTTAAGTTCAAAAACAAGCAAAAATAATCTGTGGTGATATAAGTCAGAATGGTGGTTACCTCTTAAGGAGGTTAGCGTTTTGTTATTGTTTTTGTTTTTTGAGATGATCTCAGTCTGTTGACCAGGCTGAAGTGCAATGGCAAGATCCTAGCTCACACAGCAGCCTCCACCTCCCAGGCTCAAGGGATCCTCCTGCCTCAGCCTCCCGAATAGCTGGGACTACAGGTGTGTTACATCCAGGTTCTTGGCATTTTGAACAAATAATTGGACAACATGCACAAACAAAGCAGGGAAAGAATGAAGCAAGGAAAGCAGAGATTTACTGAAACAAAAGTACACTCCACAGAGTGGGACTGGAATCGAGCAGGCTGCTCAAGAGTGCTGGTTACATAATTTTCTGGAGTTTAAAAACCCTCTAGAGGTTTCCCATTGGTTACTTGGTGTACACCCTACCTAGCAACCAGCCTGATTGAAGTAAAGTTACAAAGTTATACTCCTATGCATATGAAGACTAAGCCCATGACCACTCTGACTGGGTGTGGGAGGGGACCAATCAGAGGTACTTTCAATTTTTCATCCGCCGTGCAGAAAAGGAAGGGGGGTTGCAAAGGGGGAGTGGCCTCTGGTCCTTTTGTCACTTGGTTGTGGAAAGTTGGAGCTTTCCTTTTGATTTAGTTCTAGGATGTCAGCATGAATTGGCCTTAGGTTTCCTGCTTCCAGACCCTATTCTCCTGCCTCAGGTGCATGTCATGATCCCCAGGCTGGTTTCGAACTCCTGGGCTCAAACAGTCCTCCTAACTCAGCCTCCCAACGTGCTAGGGTTACAGGTGTGAGCCACCGCACCCAACTAGGGTTGACTAGGAGGGGGCATGAGGAACATTATTGACTAGGAGGGGGCATGAGGAAACTTTCTGAAATTCTGGAAATGTTCTGTACTGTGATTTGAATAATGGTTACATGGGTGTATACATGTGTAAAAATTCATGAGGCAGTAGACTTGATATTTGTGCACTTCACTGTAATATGTGTATAACTTTTTTTTTTTTTTTTGAGACAGTGTCTTGCTCTGTCACCCAGGCTGGAGTGCAGTGGCACGATCATGGCTCACTGCAGCCTTGACTTCCTGACTTCAGCCTCCCAAGTAGCTGGGACTGCAGGTGTGCACCATCATGCCACTAATTTTTGTATTTTTTGTAGAGATGGGGTTTTGCCATGTTGCTCAGGCTGGTCTCAAACTCCTGAGCTCAATCGATCTGCCTGGCTCAGCCTCCCACAGTGCTGGGATTACAGCTGTGAGCCACTGTGCCTGGTCAATACATTACAATTTGATTTTTTTAAAATAATAATTAAAAAGAAAGGAGAGCAGTTATAGATGCTAAGGCTACCAGGGCTCAGGTTCTCTTCTCCAAAGCTCAGGGAAGCCCAGGCAAACCTGAGAGCAGATGAGGGTATGTGCCTTTGATGAGTCCTTAGCCCTGTCCCCCACTCACCCTCCATTCACAAGAAATGGCGAACGGCTCTGAAATCGGGGAAGTCTACCAATTGTTCCATCTGGTGCACAGCTCTGGGCTATATCTCATTCTGAGGGGCTTCTGCTTTTCATTGCCTCTGAGCTCGTTTATAACTTGGTAAGTTGCACAAAACTGAGGGTAAAGTAAATGGTTCTTGTCCATAGAAATGCCCCTGAAGTTTGTCTGATAGAAGTACCGTTGACTATTGACTTGTAGATATGGCCTGTTTTTCATCTATTTGCAACTTCATTTCCGGTGGCCTATAATGAATCTGCCCTTCGGACTCTCCTTTGAACTGGTTGTAACATCTTACTGGTTCCCTCATTATATAGTAAGCTAAAGTCTTTGGCACGTATTAGTTTTCTACTTACATGAAAGTCATGATCTCTTTAACATTCTCTTACCCCAATTCCCTTTCTACCACCTTCTCTAGATGTTTCAATGTCCATTTCACACCAGGGTCAGCAACTCTGCAGCCCCCGAATGGGGGCTACTGAGAGAAGCTGAGTTCCCTCTGCCTTGGGGAAAATAAGTTTTGCATATTTACGGACACGGGACAACCTCTCCCCCGACACCCTTCCTAACAGAGGAGTCCCTAGATTGTAATCTTGGTGAAGGTCAAAGACTTGTGGGTTCTGGGTAAATCCTTGTTGGAGTATTTCTGCCTGTCCCAACATCTTTGTCCCGCCAAACTGGTGGTCCCATGGTGAGCCCCAGAGGGAAGGAAGGGGAGGGGGCTGCGAGAGGAGGCGAAGAGGGAAGGAGACTCACCCTGCTCTTGGTTCAAAGAGCTGGGTGTGTGGAGACAGAAGAAGTGGGACTGACCCTCCTGTTGAGGCAGAGCCTGGGGAGCCCTCGTGGGCTTAGGGAGGCCCTGAGTCCCGAGCACCTTCCTGAACCTTCAAAAGCAACTTTTTCTTCAAGGAGGGACACTGGACAATTGCTATGCCAGGCTGAGCACACAAAATCAATGGTGCCTGCTAATGAAGGGGCTGCTGCCACCAGGGGTGCTGACCTGGGGTGCTGGACTGCCACCAGGTTCCCGTCCTGGGCACTCTAGGTCTCTCCAGCTCCAGAAACTGCTTCTTCCAAAACCCAGTCTAAGTCCATCATCCCTCCTTCCATCCCCACTTCTCCCAGCCCTACGTGCCCACTAAGGGGCTCTCTGAAGACCAAAGCAAAAGCCAGAGACTTCAGAGGCAGTGAGACGGCTTGAGGGCAGAACTGAGGGAGCACAGGGGGCTGAGGGTGTGACAGTCAGGAGGCAGAAAGTCGGAGGCAGAGAGTAGCTGCGGACGGGAACAGGAGGTCGCAGTCCTGCCCCCACACATGTCCTGCTCCCCAGAGACTAGAACACAGAAGGAAACCCCTAGAGACTTTTGCCTGCCTTGTCCTTTTGGCCAAAGAGTAATTGGAAGGAGAAGCTGCAAGAGGCTTGTCCTGGGCTGAGGCTGCTCTCAGAGGATAGAGGAAAAAGGAGAGACGAAGGCTGGGGACTGGGCCTTCTCCCTCCCCTAAAACTACTACATAAGGGTCATTCGGCTGGGCATAGTAGCTCAGGCCTGTAATCCCAGCACTTTGGGAGGCCAAGGCAGGAGGATCACTTGAGCCCAAGGGTTTGAGACCAGCTGGACAACATGGTGAAATCCTGTCTCTACAAAAAATACACACAAAAATTAGCCGGGCATGGTGGCACACACCTGTAGTCCCAGCTACTGGGGAGGCTGAGGTGGGAGGATCGCTTGAGCCCAGGAGGTCAAGACTGCAGAAAGCTGTAATCCCGCCACTGCACTCCAGCTTGAGCCACAGAGACTCTGTCTCAAAAAAGAAAAAAAGGCTGACATTCATGAAGACACAGCTAGTAAGTGATGGAGACAGGATTCAGACTCAAGTGGCCAACCTGGACTAGTTTCTGATTTCTGTCATTTGAGAACGTGGGGAACCCCTATCATCACCAAATGTTCCACAGGTATTTAGGCAGGATCTTTGACCTTCACCAAGATCGCAATCTAGGGACACCTCTGTTAGGAAGAGTGTGGGGGAGAGGCTGCCTCATGTCTTGTTTGTCTCACATTGTGTCTATAAACATGCAAAACTTGTTTCCCCCAAGCAACAGAGGGAAAGTTGAGAATCTTTGTTGTCTCAAGCATGGCTCTCCCCGCAGCCTCAGCCTCACCCTGATCCTGCAGGGAGGTATTGGTATTGCTGTTAGAGAGGACAAAATGAGGACCGAGAGCAGAAGTGACTTGCTCAAGGTCTCATGGCAAGGAGGGGGGCAGACCCGGGATTTGAACCCGGGGCACGATAGGGACCTTTCAAACCCCAGGGCCACGCAATGACCACATCTGGCCGGGCAGGAGGAAGGTGGTTTGAAATCAAAGGTGGGGGGCAGTTCAATCGATAAATCAAGCCGCCTCCCCCTCTCCCCCCAACTGCACACAAACTGGCGCCTCCCCCAACCGCCCCCCAAGGTTTGCACACCTGTCCAGAGAGAGTTCAGTAAGAGTTTACAAGCTCTTGGAAGAGGCTGCGTGATGGGAAGAGGCAAGCTACCTAACCCTCGCGGGTGTGGACGAGGGCCGCGACCACGGGATGATGAGAGCTAGAGGGGTCCCAGAGCTGAGGACCCTTTCTGCAGGATCTGGGAGCCGAGCTAGGCGGACTGGCTTCCGCGGTCTCCATGGCGACGCGAGGGCGCGGGGAGGGGCCCCTGCGAATTGATCTAGCTCCAGTCAGACTCAATCCCGAGTGAAATGGATTTTTTAATAAGTCTATTAGCTGCTTTGAAAACGCAAATTGAGTTTAGGAGAGACATCAGCCGCCATAAGAAAACAATATGACGTCTGAGACCCTTGCGGGGAAGAGAACGCCCCAGCGCAGGGTACCCCCCACCAAGTCTAAGCCTAGCCTTGGTGAGGCGAAGACAGGGTGGCCTCTCCCCAGGGCCTTTACGCCTCACAGGTCCCCAGGGTTCGTGGATTTAGCTGGAGCTGTGCGCCAGCTCTTCTACAGAACTGAGCAAACTGCGGCTCAGAGGGAAGCCAGTTCCCCTGAGGGGCACAATCCCGGAAGGCTTCCTTAAGGAGGCAGGATTCTAAGGGGCCTTTGAAGAGGTACACTCAGCAAATCCTGGACTCAGGTAAAAAATAAGACCCAGAGAGCTTTTGCCCAGAGCTTTACAATTTATAAACGACTCCCTGGTTCTCTCTAAGTTTAGTCCTCTTAGTGACGACCGGGGAGGGGCAATTAGGAGCCCATTTTACAGTTGAGGAAACGGAGGCTGGGGGCCTTAAGGATAAAAGGCTTGTTGCCAAGGTCATTCAGGCAGGGTCAAGGCAAGAATTCCCAGTTTCCCTTCGGGGAAGGAGCTGGAGGAGCCGGCCTGGGCCACAGGGCTTGGGTAGCTGGGTCCCGAGTTGGGATGGTTGGGGCTGGGGAACTGGGCTGGCCTCTCCATCACCTGTTAATTGAGGCTAAGGAGGGCTCTGGAGGAGGTGGGAGGTGAGAGAAAGAGCTGGGATCTGGCGCTTAGGTACACAATTACGTTCTTCGGTTGTCATCATTGTCTCTGTTTGGAGCCTTCTTTGCATATGCAAATGAGTGCATCCTCCCACAATTACACAGTAATCAGGAGCAAATTACCTTCTTGCTGTTTACTTTCAGCGTCCTTAATTAATCTGGTTATTAGACGATTAATGAAGCTTGTTTGGTGAAAAATTCATAGCAAGAATGGACAAGGGGGTGCGCATGCACAAGGTGTGGGACTGAGGGAGGTGCTGTCTTTACCTAGAAATAAAGACAGTCCCTGGGTTTCCCCTCAGCACTCTCTCCTTCTCAGCCTTCCCCCTGTCGTCCCCAGTTTGTTGCAAACAACCCAGCCCGACCCCACCTTTCCCCATCCCACCATTCCCAGTTTCCTCTTACAGCCCATCACCTCCTCCATGAAGCCTCTGTGAATGGGAAGACAGCCCTTAGTGTTCTCCAGAGTCCTTGAGGGGAGACTAGAGTCCCAAGCAAGATCAGAGGTCTAGGGTCAGCCCCAGACCTCCCACTGCCTTTAGGGTCAATTCCAGGTCCCCCAACTCCACTGCTCTCCCCAGACTGTAGCCAGGCAGTGCTGCAAAGGCAGCCCTCACCCTCTCCAATCAAAAGGAACCCCCAACAGCCCGTGGGCCAAAGGCATGTAAGAGGTTCCCTCTGTGGGTGTGAAACCACCAGGCCCAGCTTGAGGGATCACTAAGATGACATACATTTTTAATTTTAATAGTGATGGTCTGAGCCCCCACCTGCTCATGCTAGCAGTAATCCAGCATTTCTCCTAGGGTCCCCTTCCCTGGGTCATTTCTGGGCACCTCAGAACAGTGTTCATGTCCCACAGATCCATCCTGGGGTCATTGTGATCTGACTTTTTCTATCCACCTGCTTTTAAGATCTTCTTAGGTTTCTGCAGTCTCACTATGATGTTTGTAGGTCTGGGTTTCTCCTTATTTACTCTGTTCAGATCTTTATATTTCCTTCCCAGGATTTATCTTTTTTATCATTTCTGAAAAATTTCTAATCAATACATTGTTAAATATTTCCTCTCCCATTCTCTCAGTAATCTCCTCTGGAATTCCCAGATGACATTTGTTAAACTCCCCTTTCTGTATTCCATATTTTTATTCCTGTTGTTCATATTTTTCTATTTGTGCAGCATTATAGCTAATGATTTCTTCATATCTGTTTTCCAGTTCACTAATTATTTATTCAGCTGTATCTAATATGCTGTCTAACCCATCTATTGAGGTTTAAATTTCAACATTATCATTTTCATTTCTGAGTCTATTTGTTCATTTTCATAATTTGCTTGGTTATCCTGATAGCATCTTTATTTCTGTAAACATTTTAAACATGATATTTTAAAAAGACATATTCTGGGCCAGATGCAGTTGTCTCATGCCTATAATACCAGCACTTTCGGAGGCTGAGGTGGGAGGATCACTTGAAGTCATGAGTTTGAGACCACCAACATAGTAAGACATAGTAAGACCTTGTCTCTACAAAAAACAAACAAACAAACAAACAAACAAAACAAAAAAAACAGCCAAGCATGGTGATGTGAGCCTGTCATCCTAGTTGCTCAGGAAGCGGAGGTAAGAGGATCACTTGAACCCAGAAGGTAGAGGCTGCAGTGAGCCAAGATCACACCATCATTGCACTCCAGCCTGGGTGACAGATGGAGACCTTGTCTCTAAAGTGTGTGTGTGTGTATATATATATGTATATACTCTTAATCTGATTATTCCAATATCTTAAGTCATGAAGGTCTACTTCTGCCATTTGTGGTTTTTACTGACTTGCTCGTGATCAGTTTTTTCCCTGCATGCTTTGTAATTCTGTATTGTAAACTTGAGCTTAGCTGGTCTCTATCCATGGGAATCCTGTATAGCAAAAGTTGAAGGTGTGTCCCTCCCAAGAGAATTTGCTGTTGCTTCTGCCAGCCAGGTGGCTAGGTGCTACCAACACACTTGGGGTTAGTTCCACCACCTGGTATTTCCTAGAACACACATAATGCAAACATTTACCTATACCCCTGTGTGGTCAGGCTTGTGATTACAAAATTCAAAGAAGGCTTTTTTTTTTTTTCTCCTACAAAGAGCACATGCCAAAATAGGCAAATGTTCTTATTTCTCTTTGCCACTGAATGGATGTTTTTCTCTATCCTTCCACAAAAAATGTAGACTTTTGAAAGTCTTAGTTTTTTTTGTGGCGCTCTCAATTACAACTCCCCACCGCCCTGGGCCCACAGCCCTTCTTCTTTGTGGGGCCCTTTAAAACCAAGCCTCTAGGCCTGTGTCCACCCGGACAATTTTGTCCCCCAGGAGACATTTGGCAAAGTCTGGCAGCATTTCTGGTTGTCACATCAGAGGAGGAAAGTGCTATGGGCATCTGGTAGGTGAGGTCAGGGGTGCTGCTAGACATCCTACAATGCATGGGACAGCCCCTCACAACAAAGAATAATCAGGCCTAAAGTGCCCATCATGCTGCTGTTGGGAAACCTGGATCTGGCTCTTGGAGAAGCATGATCTGCACACCACCTGTGGCCTCCCAACAGCTTCAGAGTCCCTTACACTCAGGCTTCCAGCACCCTCTTAATGTTTGACACCCTAAAGATTTTCCTTGTAGTCATTCATTTATTCATTTTACAAACCCAGCCATGTATTGAAAAAGAATGGTTGTTTCATTTTATGGAGCACTTCTGGGTATTCTGTGAGTGGCAATTCTTCAAGGCATCCACTGTCCCTTGCGCCTGCATCTTCCTTTCTAATGTTTACTGCTCCAGCTCGCCTCTCTCTGCCTGGTAAATGCCTTTTTGATTTCACTCCCTCTCCCTGTGCCAGTGTGCAGCTGGAAGCCCAGAGCAGCAGGGTCTTGAGAGCGTGTGACCTGCCTGCCAGCAGCAGTTGCTCTTGAGGCTCACAAACCCACAAATCCCACCATCCTTGTGGGCCCTGCCTGATTCCATGAAGCCAAGGCCTGATTCCACAATCTCCTGCCTCTCCAGATCTCCAGGTCTCTTCACCTCCCTGGCTCACAGCCTCAGGGTGTCCTCTCCTGCACCCCCCTCCCCATTCGTGGCTCTAGACCCAAGCGACGCCTGCAGCAGGAATACTCACTGCTTCCCGCAGAGTCTGTGTCAGCCTGGTTCACTCTGGACCACACAAGGTGCTCAGTACTGACTTGTTGAATGAATAAATGGATGATCGAATGAATGAATGAATGAATGAATGAGGACTGGCTCTGGGACAATGCAAGGCAGTCATAATAACTGTAAAATACATTTCCAGAGTCTAGTTATTCAACATCAAAGTGACACCATGTTGGGACAGCCACAGTTCAGTCTAAATGTGCGTTTAGGGAAAAGCATTTCCCTAATGTTTCAAGGGCACAGCCGGGATAGAGACGCTCCCAATTTACATGAGTAAACAGCACACTCGACGCGGCAAACTGCAGCATCTGCATTCCAATTTGTGGTGGATGACTTTTCAGTTTCCTCTGCGAACAAATGGGGGTGGGCCCTGGCTTGCTTGTGTGTAACTAAAGGGCCCCACCTGGAGTGAAGAAAAAGCAAACAGAATCTGTTCCAAAGTTGTTCGTTCTGTACCTCCAGAAACACAAACTTCCAGTAACCCCAGTTGGCCCCTCTCTCCATAAAACAAAGCAAGGTCTCTGTCTTTCTAATGGTGCCTAGAATTTAAGGCATTTGCTCCATTCATTCATTCATTTAATACATTTTTTTTTTTTTTTTTGAGACGGAGTCTCACTCTGTCGCCCAGGCTGGAGTGCAGTGGCCGGATCTCAGCTGCAAGCTCCGCCTCCCGGGTTTACACTATTCTCCTGCCTCAGCCTCCCAGTTAACTGGGACTACAGGCGCCCGCCACCTCGCCCAGCTAGTTTTTTGTATTTTTTAGTAGAGACAGGGTTTCACCGTGTTAGCCAGGATGGTCTTGATCTCCTGACCTCGTGATCCACCCGTCTCGGCCTCCGAAAGTGCTGGGATTACAGGCTTGAGCCACCGCGCCCGGCAATAAATAGTTATAGAACATCTTCCATGTGCCAGGCACGGTTTCAGGATTTGGAAGTTCAGTAGAAAACAGGCCAGGTGTGGTAGCTCAAGTCGGTAATCCCAGCACTTTCGGAGGCTGAGGCGGGCGGATCACCTGAGGTCAGGAGTTCGAGACCAGCCTGGCCAACATGATGAAACCCCGTGTCTACTAAAAATACAAAAAATTAGTCGGGTGTGGTGGCGCATGCCTGTAATCCCAGCTACTCGGAAGGCTGAGGCAGGAGAATTGCTTGAACCCAGGAGGCGGAGGTTGCAGTGAGCCGAGATGGCGCCTCTGCACTCCAACCTGGGCGACAAAGCCAGACTCCGTCTCAAAAAAGAAAGAAAGAAAAGAAAACAGAGCAAAGTTCCTATCTGCGCAGCGCTTATGTTCTGCTGGGGGAGGGTGACACAGTAACTACTGTCAGGGAGTGATGAAATCTAGGAGGGAAGATGAAGCCATAGGTGGCTGCAGGGATGCGGGGTGGGTGCTGTCTAAGGTGGGCCAGTCAGGAAATGCCTCTCTGTGAAGGCAACTTAGCTCAAGAGAGCCTGCCAGAATTAGGGGGAAGAGCGTTCCCTGTTGAAGGAACAGCAACCGACTGTTTGGGAAGAGTGAGGAGGCCCAAGTGGCTGGAGTGAGAAAGGCAAAAAGGGAAGGAGATGAGGCTGGAGAAATGCCTGGGGACTGGGCCCCGCAGAGTCTCATAGACTGGGCCAGGGTTTAAGGTTTACTTAAAGAGTGATGGGAAGCCGTAGAGGGTCTTCAGCAGAGGTGTGGAAGGATCCATTGACATTTCACAGGATCCCTCTGGCTGCTGTGTGGGGGTCTGACTGAGGGCCAAGAGCTGAAGCAGGGATCCACTGGGAAGGCCTCTCAGAACCCAGGCTAAGGATGGCGGTGACGGGACCGTGTGGAGGGAAGCCGTTGGATTCTGGAGGTGTCAAGGCAAGGCAAAGGCAGCTGCAGACACACGGATGAGGAGGGTGAGGAAGTGGGAGAAGTCAAGGTTGGCCCTAAGGTTTCTGCCCATGAGGGGGGTGGGGCTTTTTACCGAGAGCAAGAGGGGAGGGAGGAGCAGGAAAAGGGGGTGGAGGGTCACCTGGAGGTGCCTGGCAGAGCTAGGGGTAAGCAGTAGGCCACACGGGTCAAGTTCAGGAGCAAGGACAGGGCTGGAGAGGCACACTTCAGAGTTGGAACCACAGGATCTGATGAGATCCCCCAGGGAGCAAGCACAGGAGAAGCAAAGGATTCTGTGGTCTGAGCCTGGAGACGCAAACACTTCACAGGTCACTAAGGGTGCGTGTCAGGCCCCATCCTGCTTAAAGCCTCCCAGTGGCCTTCCAGTGGATGCCTAGGTCCCGGCCTCTCCACCCTCACCTCACTCTGCCCTCCACCCCAGTCCCTCTGTGCTGCCTCACAGACCTCCTTCAATTTCTTAAACTTGCCAGACCAGCCCTCCTCCGACCCCAGGGCCTTGCCCATGCTATCCCTTTTCCCTAAAACGCCTTCTTCTGCTCTTCTCCTGCTCTTTCCCTGACTTCTTCCTTTTTCTTTGGGTCTCGTCTTAAACGCTGCCTCCTCAGGTGGCCTTCTCTGACTCCCCATTCTAAAATAATCACACACACACCCCTCATTATTTTCTCCCAAGAGACCCTGTTCATGTCTTTTAAAGCACTTATTACAAACTGTCATTATGTGTATATGAGTGTGTTGATTTGAGAAATGTCTGTCCCGTCTTCCCCCCTTGACCATAAACTTCATGAGACAAGGAACATCAACTGTTTTCACCATTGTGACGGTGAAGTATTTGTTGAATGATGAGTGACTGGGGAACCTAAACACTGGTTGATGGTGTGCTATGTTCTCGACACCGTGCAAAACTTTTCCATACCCAGCTGTGGTAGCCGTCACCGCTGCTCACCAATAGCTCCAGTTCTCCTCTTCCAGGCAACAGGATTACATATCCTCACCCCCCTTGAGGTGTGGCTGCAGGACTTGCTTTGACAATGAAATATGAGAGAAAGGACATGTGTCACTTCCAGGTGGAAGCACGAAAAGCCAGCGTGCAGTTCTCCATATTCTCTTCCCCTGCCAGGGAAGCCTCGCGTGAGGATTGGAGGAGCCTGTGTCATCTGCAATCCCTGAGTCACTGTAATGAGCAGATCCCCTCCCCGGATGGATAGTGTGAGTGAGGAAAAACAATCTTCCGGTTTTAAGCCACTGAGAATTTGTGACTGTCACACAGCATAACCCAGCCCACATGACAAATACGGTGCACTCATTTCACTATTCCAGCAACCCTGCAGCACGCTGTCTGCACCCACTGCTCAGACCATTCAACCAACACATATATTGAGTCCCTACGAGAAGGAGGCACTGACCCCACAGAGAAATAAGATGTGGCCCCCAAGAAGCTTATGGTCTGGGATGCAGAAATAGCCAAGAAAGCACAATAAAATTTAGTGTAGTGGAGATACAGCAGAAGGACCATTCTTGGGAGAGGGAATGCCACAGTAGAATCTTTTTTCAAAAAATATTATTATTGTTATTTTAGAGACAGGGTCTCACTGTATTGTCCAGGCTGTTCTCAGACTCTTGGCCTCAAGCAATCCTCCTGCCTCGACCTCCTGAGTAGCTAGGACTACAGTCTCAAGCCACCAATCTTGACCTAATGGTGCCCATTGTCCAAGTAGGTAGAGGTGGAGGTACCAGAAGGGATGGCATCCCTGCACAGGGATCAGCCTACACAAAGCTCAACACTGGTGGAGAATCAGTGGCATGTAGGTGCATTAGTTCAAGTAGATGCTAAGCTGCCCTTACAGACACTCCAAAATAGAATGGTTTAAACCAGTTAGAAGTCGAGTTCTTCGACACATAACAGTCCAGAGCTTGGTACTTCTAGGCTATAGTGTGACTCTGCCATCCCTTAAACTTGACTTCAGTCTCTGAGTTCAAGGTGGTTACTCCCACTCCTGCCATCACATCTGCATTCCAGCAGGAGGGGAGAGGAAAGGGTTGAAAGGAGTACATGCCCATTCCTTTTAAAGATATAACCTAGGAGCACAAGTCCCTTTCTGGCAGTTCCACCATCCAGTCATCCATGCCAGCATTGCCCCACTCCATCTGCTCAGTTACCCTCTGCATCCAACTGAGTCCCTCATCCCCAGGCCCTCATCTCTCACCAGGCCCATAGCAATGGCCTCCTAACAGGTCTCCCAGCCTCCAGGCCAGACCCTTCTATCCCAGCACCCGCAGAGAGGCTGTCCCAATTGACAGCTTCAACCAGGTCACTCCCTTCTTAGAAGAAAGTCCAGGCCACTGGGTGTAGCCCACAGGTCCCCTCCCCTCTCCTTTGCCTGGCTCTTCAGCCTCATCTGTCACCCCTGGAGTGCTCATCTTGGTCTTCCCAGTATCTCTACTAGGCCTCTCTTCCCAAATACGCTGTTGATCATCTCTGTCCTTTGCTCATTTCTGAAATACCCTTCCCTGTCTCCATTCCACCAGACAGACCTTTAGGGATCAGCTCAGGTGTTAACTCCTTCAGGAAGGTGACTCAGAGACCCTTTTTTGAGCTGTTGGTGTGTGTAGCCACTCTCGTCTTCCCCATATTTTATCATTGTTTCTTCAAGCTAGTTGCTCCATATCTCTAAGAACTGCAGTATATCCGGGCTCACAGTAGTGCTTGAAAAGCAACTGAATGGAGAAATGAATGGTGGAGGCAGAAGCCAACCAGAATGCCTTAGGGAGGCAGTGTGGAGCGGAGGCTAAGGATGACGACCGGAGCCAGACTGCCTGGGTTCAAATCCCAGCTCCACCTCCAGCTCCTCCTGCTGTGTGCACTTGAGCAAGATATATAACCTCTTTAAGCTCCATTATCTCCATTTGTAAAATGAGAACAAGAAGAGCACTTTCCCCACACACTTGCTGTAAAGATTAAACAGTTCAACACACAAAACTTAAAACAGTGCCTGGCACTGTATTAGTCCTTCTTGTTATTAGACTGGGGGCAGTGAGAAAGCTCAGGTGGAACTGAGCAGGGGAACGGCCTAATGGGATCTGTGTCCCAGAAAGACGGGAGGACACGCCCACTGCCAACTGAAATGAAGGGACAGGGATGTCTTAGTCTGGGCTGCTGTGACCAGTGACCACAGACTGGGTGGCACATAAACAACAGAAATTTACTTCTTGCAATTTTGGAGGCTAGAATTCTGAGATCAGGGTGCCAGTGTGGCCAGGCTCTGGTGAGGGCCGACAGCCACTTTTTGTTTTATCCTCAATGGCAGAGAGCAGAGTGAGAGGCAGGCTCCCTCAGGACACTTACAAGGGCACGAATCCCACTCCTGAGGCCTCTGCCCTTGTGACCTCATCTAATCCTAATCACCTCCCAAAGCCCCCGCCTCCTAATACCACCACTTTGGGGGATGATGTTTTAATATATGAATTTGGGGAGGACACAGAGATTCAGTCTGTAACAAGGGACCAGATTTATCTTCTTGTCTGAAACAACTGAAAACAAACAAACAAAAAAACACACACAAATGGAACCATGGTTCTCAGGACATTGGACATTAAGCAGTGAATGACAGTGATCCCTAAGAGATGGGAAACAGATGAGGTGAGCCCACCATTGTCCCACTTAGTGCACAGGGGGAGGGGACTCAGGCAGAGCAGACTGAGCTGGAGCTCAGGGAGGCTGAGGGGGCTGGAGACCACAGGCCAGAGTGCAGCGAGAAGACACTTCACAGAGAGCGAGCCCCCAGGTCCTCCTGGAGCTCTCAGCTGAATACCGCTCCATGCATCAGGTTCCAGTAAGGAAACTGTCTGAGGCTGATTGGAGGGAACGATTCCTGTAGCTCACACATGATCCACCAGCCAGAATGGAAAACTTCATAATTCACAGGGCACAGGCTAGAGAACTCACCAAGATTTGCCTCAGAAGTGGGGCACAATTAGCCCTGGACTCAGTGCTGCTCTGGTCCTGTGTAACAGAGTTTAAAAGCAAGACCTGAAAGGATCAAACCATTTCCAAGTAACTTAACCACATTCCAGGCAAAGCTCAAGAATATTTCTCTGTATACAAAAATAATCAGCACCCAATGAAGTAAAATTCATAATGTCTGGCATCCAATAAAAAAGTTACTTGGGGCCAGGTACGGTGGCTCACGCCTGTAACCCAGCACTTTGGGAAGCCAAGGCAGGTGATCACTTGAGGTCAGGAGTTCGAGACCAGCCTGGCCAACATGGTGAAACCTCATCTCTACTAAAAATACAAAAATTATCCAGACGTAGTGGTTCATGCCTGTAGTCTCAGCTACTCGGGAGGCTAAAGCAGGATAATCACTTGAACCCTAGAGACAGAGATTGCAGTGAGCCGAGACCACACCACTGCCCTCCAGCCTGGGTGACAGCGCAAGCCTCCATCTCAAAAATAAACAAATAAATAAATAAAACATTTAAAAAAGATATTGGGTATACAAACAAGGAGGAAAACGTGGCCCATAATAAGAAAAAAAAATCAATCTAGAAATGACACCATAGAATTAGTAGGCAAGGATATTCAAACAGTTATTATAATTGCATTGCACATGTTCAAGAAGCTAAAGGAAAAAATGAACTTTTAACTAGAAATGTGGAAGACAGAGAAAAGATCTCATTGAGCTTCTAGTGATGAAAGCTACAATGCTGATATTTCTAAAAATGCACTGGATACAATTAACAGCATATTGGATACCACAGAAGAAAAGGTTAGTGAACTCGAAGACATAGCAATAGAAACTATACAAAATGAAACACAGAAGGAAAAAAGGCCAGGAAAAAAATGAATAGAGCATTATTCAGTTGTCAGACAATTTCGAGGCCTGATATATGTATAATAGAAGTCTCTGGAGGTGAGCAGATAAAAGCGGTAGACGGAAACATTCTTGAAGAAATAATGGCCAGACGTTTTCCAAATAATAATGAAAAGTTTGAACCCACAGATCCAAGAAGCTCACCAAAATCCAAGTAAGAGAAACATGAGGGCCAGCTCACGCCTGTAATCCCAGCACTTTGGGAGGCCAAGGCAGGCAAATCACGAGGTCAAGAGATCGAGACCATCCTGACCAAGATGGTGAAACCCCATCTCTACTATAAAGATACGAAAACTAGCCGGGCATGGTGGTGTGCGTCTGCAGTCCCAGCCATTTGGGAGGCTGAGGCAGGAGAATCGCTTGAACCCAGGAGGCGGAGGTTGCAGTGAGCTGAGATGGTGCCATTGCACTCCAGCCTGCCAACAGAATAAGACTCCGTCTCAAAAAACAAAAAACAAAAAACCACGAAGAAAACTACGCCAAGGCACATCATAACCAAATTGTTTAAAACCAGTGAGAAAGAGAAAACTTTAAAAGCAGCGAGAGGAAAGAAATGTATTATATACAAAAGAACAGCGATAAGGATGATGGCAGATATTGGGATGCTCCTTGGGAACAATGCCATTCAGAAGACAGGGAGCAACACCTTTAAAGTATTGAAATAAAGGCTGTGCTGGGAGCCCCGGTGGCCCAGGCCTGTTCTCCTGGCACATAAGGAGGCAAGGCCAGGCATTCAAGCCCAGCCTGGGCAACATAGAAAGCTCTCATCTATCTGTCTGTCTATCTATCTATCTATCTATCTATCTATCTATCTATCTATCTATCAATCATCTATCTATATCTATCTATCTATCATCTATCATCTATCTATCTATCTGTCTAGCTATCTGTCATCTATCTATATCTATCATCATCTATCATCTATCTATATCTATCATCTATTGTCTATCTATCTATCTATCTATCTATCTATCTATCTATGTATCTATCTATCAATCATCTATACATATACAAGGAATAAAGGCTGAAAGCCACAGCAGGAGCTGGGAGACAGTGACAGCTGTCCAGGGGAGACAGGTGATGAAGGCACGAATCCAGGAGGTGGTCCTGGGCATGGAAGCAGTTGGAGGGAATGTTGGGGATTAGCAGCTGAGAGGTGGGAAAGGCGGCCTAGAATAAGGCATAGGTTTCTGGTTTGCATGGCTGCTGTCACCAAGACAGGGATCATGGGAGACAGGAAGAAGAAGACTTAAGAGAAGACTATGGGTTCCACCGTAGACAGTTCTGAGTAGTCAGTGGAGTGCTCAAAGGGAGGTTTGGAAGCTAGGAGATATATATACATTTGGCACTTGTTTGATGGTATAGTAGTTAGGATAGAAAAAACTATAACTGGGCTGGGCGTGGTGGCTCATGCCTGTAATCACAGCACTTTGGGAGGCTGAGGCAGGCGGATCGAGGTCAGGAGATCGAGACCATCCTGGCTAACATGGTGAAACCCTGTCTCTACCAAAAATACAAAAAAAAAAAAAAAAAAAAGAAAAAGAAAAAGAAAAGAAAAAGAGCCGGGCATGGTGGCGGGTGCCTGTAATCCCAGCTACTGGCTGAGGCAGGAGAATGGCGTGAACCCTGGAGGTGGAGCTTGCAGTGAGCCAAGATCTCGCCACTGCACTCCAGCTTGGGAGACAGAGCAAGACTCCGTCTCAAAAAAAAGAGAAATAACTGGCTGGGCACAGTGGCTCATGCCTGTGATCCCAGCACTTTGGGAGGCCAAGGCAGGCGGATCACTTGAGGTCAGGAGTTTGAGACCAGCCTGGCCAACGTGGTGAAACCCTGTCTCTACTAAAAACACAAAAATTAGCCAGGCATGGTGGTGAACACCTGTAATGCCAGCTACTTGGGAGGCTGAGGCAGGAGAATTGCTTGAACCCGGGAGGTGGAGGTTGCAGTGAGCCAAGATTGTGCCACCATATTCCAGCCTGGGCAACAGAGCAAGACTCCATCTCAAAAAAAAAAAAAGAAAAAGAAAAAGCTATAACTTAGTAACAAGCCCTGAAATCTCAACATGTTAGCATAAAATAAGTTTATTTCTTGTTTATAGAAAGTTCACCATGGGTTGGCAGAAGCTCTCCTCCATCCAGTGATTCAGGGACCCAGGGACCCTCCATCTTATGTGCCACCATTTCAACACGTGACTTCCCAGGCCAGCACAGTAAAAGAGAGACGTGGAGGAGGCACCCGAGCCTCAGTCCAGAAGTGACTGGCATTATTTATACCCACAGGTCATTGACCAGAACAGTCACATGGCCTCAATCCAACTGCAAGGGAAGCGGGGAAATGTAGGAGGAGGACATGGGATATTTGGAAAGGTCTGAGGCCATGAATTTAAATGAGAGAGGCCATAAAACTTTTGAAATGAAAGAAGAGTTCCAAGCCTGGAGCCCCAGAGGGAGCCCTAGCATTTGAAGAGTGGGTGGAAGAAAAGAAGCCCAAAACCACAGAGGAGAGGGATCCGGGTGGGAGGAGGACCGCAGAGAGCACACTGTTCCGGAAGGTGAGGCAGCCAAAGGTCAAGGGTAGGGCTCACATCCTCTCCCCATCTCCTGTGGTCATGCAATGATTTTGTAGTCTTGAAATCATTTTCAGCAGATACGATTTTGTTTCACAGATGGGGAAACTGAAGTTTGGAGAGCTAAGAGGCTCAGGTACTCAAGTCACAGAGACCTGCAAGAGACTAAAGCCAGGGTCTCTAACCTGCCTCCTCAGTTGGCCTTATCTGTGCATGGCCCCAGATCCTGCCTATGCTCAGCGGGGCATCTGATCACCTCCATGGGTTGGATGAAGTTAGATCCTTACCTCCAGGCTCCTCTCCCTGCTTCCCCAAGAGCATCTTACAAGCTCAGAAAGAAGAGCATTTACCGGCCCCTCTGAAAACCATGCACTCCCCTAACTTTCCTGACTGAGGGCGGGCGGGTGATCAGGATGTGAGGTGGGACTTTACAAGGCCTCTCAAGTCTAGACAAGCCTCTTGACTCTCTGGGCCTCAGTTTCCTCTTCTGTTAATGTGTATGACGAGGAACAGTGGATGGTCCTTGGGGCCCCACCCAGCTTACCCCTCATTCTACGCTTTCTTCACCTGCCAGTGAAGGAGTGGCAAAGTGCAGGGATGGCGGGCCCACCCTCACTGGTCCCCCCCACCAACAACCCCCACCGGCTCTCCATCCTCCTCCACTGCTCCAAATGTTAACAAACCTCTTTCTCCAGGCACAGACAACCTGGGCTGGGGAAGCCAAAGGAAGGGCCTGATTTGCATACTCAAGCCCCTCCCCAACCCCCTAGTGTGTGCACAGTTGCCATAGCAACTGGCCCCAAAAGACTCTTCTTGGCAGTAGCCTCCCCTTTCTGCATTGCTGGAACGCTGGCTGCTTACTCAGGCTCTGAGCACTCAGAGCTCAATCCCTTATTTTAAGGATGAAGAAAGTGAGGCCCAAAGAGAGGAAGCTACTTGCCCAAGGGCACACAGCAAGTTGGTCGCAGAGCCTTACCTAGAATCCAGGTCACCTGATTTCCACTCCAGCATGCCTGTCATCCTAGGAGGCAGATGGGGGTCACTTTCTACCCAATGACAAGTGTGCTACATCCGAGCTCTCCCCAGACCTCTGGGGAAGACCGTGGGAAGCTTAAGTGAAGAAACTAACTTTGAGCAGAGACTCAGATATTGCTGAGTGCTAGGGGGTGGGGATACAGCCAAACAGGCTCCTCTAAGTATCCATTCCAGCCCCATCTCCCTGATTATTCATTCAGCAAACATTTCTTGTATGCCTACTATGTGCCAGGTACTGTCCTAGGCCCTGAGATTCACTGCAATGAAATGCCCTGCCCTGGTGGGGGCTGACAGTCTGGCGGTGGGTGAAAACTATGAGCAAGGCCTCTGAATACAGGATGAAGTCTGGGGCTGAAGGGGCATTCAGAAAGTGGAGGAGGGTCTGCTCTTGAGCTCGGGTAATCTGGGGAGCTATTTCAAAACCAGATACTTCGAAACTTACCTGTCCCCTGTCCCACACCTTCAGGGCAACTGGTTTCTTGATGCTGAACTCCAGTATGGTTGCTGGCTGGTTGATGTGTTTTGGGAGAACATGCCTGAGGCTTTAACCACAGAATTCTGGGCACTGATGCTGGAGTTGGGAAGATGTTTGGGGGCAGTGAGCTCCCTCAAACCATGTGTGCAGCTGCCCGGCCTGTTCCAGCTGGCCTGCAGGCTTGGAGAGTGATTTCAGATGCTCCAGGAAGGATCACCCACTGCCACTCACCAGCACCAAAATAATGACAGAAATGCATCTCCTGGTGCAAAAAGACAGCCCTTCACCTCATAGTCAGAAAGAAGAACAAGTGCCCTGAGGGCAGATACCAGTTGCCCTGCAGTCAGCAAAGCCTTTCCTGGGGGTGGAGCTTGTTTAACTCTTTATTATGGAAATTTTCCAATATACAGGAAGGAGAGCAGCACAGAGACTTCCCATGTGCCCACACCCCGCTCAAGAATCATCCACTTTTGGCCACTTTGGCTTCAGCTCTGCTGCTCCCTGCCCTGTGTACTTTGGAGCAAACTGGGACTGGTTTTATAAGAAAAGGGGGAAGAGGTGCCCTGGAAGTTAGGTGGGTCCCAGGGGGTAGCTGCACCCAGAATGGGGGCGGGGGTCCTGGTTCTGCGGATGGAGTAGGAGGAGGTCTGGCTGAAGAAGCCAAGCCCCATTTCCTGCCCCAACTCCACCTCTCTTTGTTTTCTCCCTCCCCTCTTTCTCCCCCTCACTCGCAATAAAAACATAATTATGGGGCTTTATAGAAAAAAAAGGCAAATTATGGTGACATGCTTTAATTATCTGCTGAGCAATGGCGGGCTGAATTACACAGGCAGGGCCTTGGAGGTTACCTAAAAATAAAGCAAGAAGCCTCATTAGATGCTAATTGCTGCTTTTGCCAACCGAAGTGAGATTCCGGTGCCGAGTGCCATTCAGTGCTGGGTTGGGGGTGGTGGTCTGAGCCCTGTGAGGCTCAGAGTGCCAAGGCCAAGCCTTGAGGGGCAGCCAGGATCATCCAGGGCAGGCAGGAGGACAGAAGGAGCCCTCAGTGTCAGGGGAGTGCCTCAGTCTCCCTTCCCTGTTCAGTGGGCACATGGAAACCTGGGATGGGAAGGGGGAGCTGTGGAGCCAGTGAGGGTGTCAGAAAGCGGGCTGCCCAGCCTTCTGCAGGGTCAGCATCTTCTCAGGGGCTCCCCAGGACCCCTTGGAGGGCCTGGACGCTGAGGCAGTGTGGGGGCAGCTGGCATGTGGCCCACTGAGACCTCTGTCCTGCCTGGCTCTATGCCTCTGCCTCCACGGCCTGAGAAAGAAGGATGGGAGGGGCAGATCATAAGACATTAGAGCTCAGAACAGCCCCTCAGAGGCCGAAGGGACCTGAGACTCTTCTCCTGAGGCTGGTCTCCCCAGGGTCCTAGGAGTTCCACAAAAGTGCCCTGTGCATCCAGCTGGCCTCAAAGTTCCTGGGTGTCTGCTCAGGCTGGCAGCAGCCCAGCCTTGGGCTTGAGCCCAGGCAAGCTCAAGTGGGCACTGTTGCTCCCTCCTGACTTCACAAACCCCAAAGTCTGGTGCCACACCTGGCCCACTTGACTGCACGGCCCATCTGCTGGGGAGCTTTTAAAATGTGCCCATGCCCAGCCCTCCCCGCAGAAGTTCAGGTCCAGTGTTCTGGGGGGAGCCCAGCGTCTGTATTGTCTAGAAGTTGCCCTGCTGGTTAGAAAGTGTGCTGTGGGGTGGGATGTCCGCTAGCCCAATCCTTTCGTTCAGACATTGAGGAGGCTGAGGCCGCAGGGGTGAGCACATACCCCCTGCACATAGCAAAGGTCTGTGGGGGCCGCTGGCTCCCTATCCAGGGTGCTAGGGACCCTGAACCTCCCCTCCATCTTGTTGAAATCTAACATTGTGAAGATTCTTAGCAGCTTTCTCTGGTCATTGATAATTGAGGATGAGAACAAAGGCGAGGAGCCAAGCCACCCGTGAAGGGCCAGGCATCCGTCCCACCACAGGCATCAGGGCAGGTCCCACCCAGCCCAGCTATGGGACCCAGTCCTGACTGCACTGGCCTGAGCCTTCTAGGAGATGGATCCAGGACCCCAGCAGTCCCCACCCTCCCAACTGCTGCAGCAGGTCTAGCTGGCAAAAGTCTTGTTAGGGCCTGGTTCCCTTCTGTCCACCTCAGGCCCACAGAGCCCACCTCTGCACCCCAGGCTCAGATGCCCAAAGTCACACTCACCCAAGGCTTCCCTCCTCCACCCACCTCATTCTAACAGTCATTTTACTTTGGGACACAGTCTGCTGTATCTCCTCATCACACTGGAAGCTCCCTGAGGGCAGGGCTATTTCTCCCCACTGGCAGGGGACTGGTAGGCCCTGAGGGCCCCTCCTGAGAGCCAAGGGGGGCCGAGGGGCAGCAGCTCCCTTGGAGAGGTGATTCTCCTGTTGGAACCTAGATGGGGGTCCCACAGATGTAGGGGGACCTAGGCAAGTCCTGGGCTGAGCATCAAACCCCTGCAGGCCTTGCCCTGGACCTAGCCTTGGGCCTCAGAGCAGCAATCACTTCAGGAGGGGTGTAAGCCACAGAGCGGGCAGGGTGCCCAGGCTGGGGTGCTGCCAGAGTCATCCTGGGGGACAGCTGGTTGTACCCTCTTCTGCATTCCCCATCCCTACCCCTCACCCCACCCCCACCCCCCCCACTGCCCTAGAAGCTTTCGGCAGATACCCTTGATCTGGCAACCTAGTTCTGCCTGACCGGGCTGGAGCACTGGGTGGAATCCTTCCTGGGCAGAGGTCTTAGGAACCTTCTGCAAGATGATCAGTGAGGCACTCCTTTCCTGTCTCGGTCCCTCACACAGACACTTACTGAGCATCTACTAGGTGCTGCACACAGATCCCAGGGAAGAAGAGATTTCCTACACACAGGTGTGTGAGATGCCCAGGCCAGAAGTAAGAGTGGGCTGATGGAGAAGACATGATACCTGGCATAATTCAGTGTCCCAGCCTCACCCCTACACACACCCTCATACCCTGTCCTTGCCTGGCCCCCTGCCCAGGGTTCCTCCAGTCCCTTCCACTGTGCTCCACAGTGCTGTCAGCTAGCCTGGAGGTGGGAGGGGGTGCAGGACCTGGGGGCGGGGCAGGGCAGGGGCGGGGCAGGAGGGGGAGGCACAGGCAGCCCGGGCTCCAGCTGCTGCCTATGGCCTCATTGTGTCGCTGGCTCTATAACTTACCCCAGCCAGAGCCCAGCCCCTAAGTGTTCCTGTTTCCCACCTCCCAACCTGCCAGGGAAGCCAGATGCGGTGAACACTCGCCATGGGCCTGAGACAGGAATCCACACGAGCCACCGGGACCCAAACAGAAGACCAGACACTCAAACAAGACAGACACGCATGTGCATGGACGCGCTGGGCGTGCACACAGACACGCAGCCAACACAGCCACACGGCCATGCCTGTGCCGTGCACTTGTGGGCCCACGTGGACACATACAACACACTGATCTCCACAACAGAAACACATCATCTTAGCACCCGAGCCTGGAGACAACAGAAGCAGGAAGGGATGGCTGTGAGTGCTGGCAGCCTCGGAAGTTAACTTCTCAAGAAGAGGACTTCCTGGCTGGAAGGAGAGAGGCGCAGGTTATGGGGGCGGGGATGGAAGGGCAGTCCCAGGTGTGAGGGGTGTGAGACAGAGGACAGGCAAGGTAGAAATGTTACCCTCCCAGGGCTGGGGACAGAGCATCCCCCCTAACTAGGGGACTACTAGGTGCCGATTCCTGGAATTTCCTGCAATGTCCCTGCCCTTTACCTGGAAATCTGGCCCTTCCACAGCACACTAGATCCCAGCCCAGGGAACAGTCTCCACAGCCCCCAAGCCCTGGGTCTCCAGAGCCCATTTCCCGCTTCCCTCTAGGTCCAGGCCCTCCAGCTGCAGGCTGAGCCTGTGGTCCCATGGCAGGACCCTCAGTGGATGTGGAGCCCAGGTGCAAAACCAGGTGTTTATTTTTATTAGAAATGTTCTTGGTATAAAAACAATCATGCGCTACACATTGTCATCAATAACCATCACCAAACACCCAGGCACTGAACTCCGTGTGGTCGGCAGGAAGGGCAGGCGGGCAGGCGGGCAGGACACACGGCAGACGGGCGGGGCAGGCGGGCAGGCTGCGGGCCACAGGGACACACACAGAGGCCACCAGGAGGACGCAGCACTTGGCAACACACTCGAGATTTGTTTTTGTTTTGGCTTTTTTGTGTTTTGATTTTTTTTTCTTTTTTTCTCTTTTGCAACATGTAAGGTTTGGTGAGCTGGGGAAGGGTGGCAGGGAGAGGGGAGCAATGGCTGGACAAGAATGAAGCAGAGGAGAACAGGAAAGAAAATGGCAGAAAAGTGACACAGGTGGGACCCAAGAAAGCATGAGGAGCTGAGGACAAAGAGGATGAGGGAGAGGAGGCAGAGGCAAGAGCCAGAAAGGAGACACAGAAAAGGCCGAGAGCACAAGCAGCCGGGGACACCAGAGAGGCAAAAGGTGAAACAAAGAGATAAGAGAACAGAAAGACAGGGCTGGAGACAGACAGAGGGGTCGCCAACAGCACAAACAGAGATGAAGGGAGGGAAAGATCTAGCACTGGGGCCCACACGGCCTGAGCCCCTGTGGTTTGGGGCCGGGAGGGGCAATGGTCCAAGATGCAGGTTCTTGTGGTAGCCTGGCACTGCCCCGGCCCCTCGTGCTCCTGTCGCTCACCCAGCTTGCCCAGGCTGCCAGCAGTGACGGCCGGGGGCTCTGCTGTCCTCAGCACCAAGCCACATCCGTGGGTGCCCACGGGCAGGCAAGACATCAGCTGGGCCCTTGGGTGTGGCCCTGGCCCAACGCACCATCCACAGGGTCACGGCTCCTCCTGCTGCTCAGCTCCATGGCCTCGCTAGATTGCATGGTTGGTGTAAGTGACGTAAGTCTGTTTGGTGGCCAGCGCTGGAAGGAGAGAGACCAGGGGTACCCAGGAGTCAGGGGCTGCTTTTCTCAAACTCTCCTTCCACACGGGCATAACCCTGCACAAGAACCTACCATAGCTCCCCACCTCTCATGGCATCCAGTCCCGAGCTGAGCTACCAACATTGCCCCAAACTGCACCGGCCCCGCCTGGCCCATCCGCTTGCTTCTCCTGCTGTTCCCAGCTCCTCATCCAGGGACTAGGCCCATGTTTCGCACCTCTACGCCTTTGCCGGACTGGGCTGCTTGCCTGGAATGCCTTTCCTCTTCCCTTTTTACTCTAGAGATGACTCCTTCCTCTAGCATTCCCTCCCCAAACCCCACTCCCGTGTGAGGGGCTCCCCAGCATGGGGCCCCTGCCACCTCCTAATTCTACCACACTTCAAAAGAAACCTTTTTTTATGACATCATATAACCTTAAAATATTATCAAAGGGAAGTCTTTCAGAAGTTCAACCACACGCAATTTGGATGCGCACATGTAAGGAATATACATTAAATTAGAACGGTGGCCTAGGGGAAGAGAGTGAGGAACAGGGATAGAGGAAATAAATAATGAAAACCAGAGTGGGGCCATGCATGGCTAGAAACTGAGGCATGCGATTGACTCAGCACTCTGCCCCACACCCAAGGAAACACAAGTCCCCCGGATCCCCAGGGCCCTCTGAGCATCCACCCTTTCTACTTCTCGGTGCCCCTGTCTCCCTCAGTCTTGAGTCCCCTTTATCTGCCCCTGTCCCTCTGGCCCTTACTCCACCCTGGGACTGGGGTGGTACATCGGGGTATCTCCCATTCCTGTCCATAGCTGAGTGATGCCAGCAGCTCTCATGAGCAGTGTGAGTGTCCCCCACCCCTCCAGAGTGCAGACCCCACAGCAGCCTAGTGAGGCAGCCAATGAAGCATCACCCAACTTGACAGATGAGGAACTAAGGCCAGAGGGGTGAGGGGCCTGGCCAGACCCTTGGTTTTGTCCTGTTCAGCCAGGGTTTAGGCCCTCCCTCAGTGGCCTGGGAGCTGGCTCAGTGGTGGTAATCAGGGCAGTATTGCTGCCTGGGGCAGGGGCTGATCCATGAGTGTGGAGAGAAGCAGTGGGTGGGAGAAACCAGCTGCCCTTTGTCCTAAAGCTGCCCTGACTATCGGTCGGGATCTGTTGGCTCAAAAAGGAGGCACATCTGCCAGACTCAGCCAGGGTCATCTGGAGAAGAGGAAACTGGGGGACAAGTGTGGTGGTCTGCAAATTGTCCCCCTAGTCCTCTCTCCCCTATTTCACTGGGCACATGACTCTGAAGGACTAGGTTTCCCAGCCTCCCTTGCAGCTAGGTGAGGCCTTACCTGACTGCGTTCTTCCTCATGAAATACACATGGAAGGACTGTGTGCAGCTCCCATGTCATTCAATTAAAATGGGTCTTTCCCCTATGCTTCTTCTCTTTTCCCTTCCATGAGCAGAACAACCATTGAGGTCATCTAGCCTCAATCTTCAGGGAGCCAATGGAGCAACAAGATGGAAAGATCCTGGGTCCCCACTCCCACCCACCCATGATGTCTTATTACGGCAGAGAGAAACAAACATCTGTCTGATTTGAGCTGCTCAGTTCTGGGACCTCTTTGTCACAGCAGTGTAACTGGAAGCCCACTAACACAGGCAGGAGTTCGGTGTCCAACTATCAGTCTATCACATGTGGAAGAAGCAAACTGGTTGGGGACGGGGTGAGCAGAGGGGTCCACCATGGGACCAGTAGGGAGGCATGAAGGTCAGAGTCCAGTTCAATTAAAGGAAGGACTTTCTCCTGGCCAGAGTTGAGTGGAGTCAGTGGCCTATGAGCTCCCTGTCAACAGAAAAATTCAAGCAGATGATGAAGAATCACTTAGCCAGATGGTGGTGGGCAAGTTTCAAGGCTTAAGTGCTACCTGGATAGCTGCCAATGGAAGAAAATGGTGCCACAACATCCAAAAAAAGAATAAGAACACAGCATGACACCTTACAGCTCATGAAGAATTCCCACCTTCACCTCTGAAAGGACCCATGACCTTCCAGGGTTCTGGATGACTAAGAGGGCAGAGGGCAGAGGGACCACAGGACAGGTCAAGGTCTGTTTCGGGGGGCAGCATCCAGGAGGTGGTCTGGGATGGCAGGAGGTGTGAGAGGGAGATCAGCGCAGATCAGCACCCTGAGGGCAGGAACTGAGATTCTAGTTGCAGGGCGGCCTCACACTCTCTCTGAGCCTCAGGCAGCTCTTCCCCTTCTTTGCTGGGTCTCAGTTTCCCTGCCTGTAACTTCAGCAAGTGGTCTTTTTGCCTAAACTACTTCTCCTGAGGGGCTTCCAACTGCCCCCAACATCTTCACCCCATTCTGCCCCCCATGGTCAGAAAAAGAGCAGCAGTGGCTATGTGAATCACAGCAGGCCAGGCTGGTGAGAATCAACTTCCCAGGGCTCCGTCACCCCCTGGGGGAACTGATAAAACTCAGCTTCCAAGCCTGTAAAACCCAGCAGCTCCTGGCTCAGAGGTGAAAAAAACTCTCAGCAGCCACAACAAAATCTCCATTGACTGCAGGGGATGCAAGCCTGAGGGCAGCTGAGGGGCAGCAGTGGCAGCTGCAGACTAGAGAAAGTGTGGAGAGGAAGGACCGCAGGGCCTCTGCTCTCCTCTAATGCCCCACCTGTCTGCCCTAGAAAACCCAGCTCACAGGTTCCAGAAGCTGGGGAGAACTTCACCCAAGCCTCAGTCTCACCATCTGGAAAACGGGAGCCGTGAGTCTGCCCAGGGCCCCCACGAGCTAACAGTGAGGCTCCACGGGAAAGGCTCTGGCCAGAAGTCAGGAAACTTGGGGTCCAGTCCTGCCTGCAATGCTATGGGGGAATCTCGACACCTGCCATGTGGCCCTTCTAACAAACTGACCTTCTCAGAGCCGAGATTCTCTCATCTGTAAGATGGGGTGATAATAAACACCACGTGGGGTCAGCCAAGAGGTGAACAGAAACACTCTTTAAATCCTGCAGCATGCTGGGCAGAAGGACAGGGCTGGAATTACTCCAGCAGCGGGGACCGGATAGGGACAGCAACACCCCCGGCACACTCTCAGTATGAGGGGAAGGCCGAGGGGTACGGGCCGAGGCCCTGAGCCCACCCGGTGCTGACCACAGGCCCTGGCTGCTGGTTTTCAGTTGCCGGAGGCGCAGATAACAATTAGCCAGGCAGTGCTAGGCGCCAGTTGACAGCCCCCATTTGTCGCCCCTTGTCTCCGCACCCAGTCTGCCTGCAATCAGGCCCCTGAATTATTTATTCCGTTGTTTGTTTAAAGATACGTAGCCTGCCAGTGACAGAGTGAAAAATGTCCCTGTTCCACAGGAGTGACACCTTTCCACTCCTCCTGCTCACACCCCCACCGTCCGGCTGCCCCCAGAATTAATCACCTGGCTCCTGCCCGGTGCCTCCATGGCCTCTGTTGTCACTGAGCTGAGAGACAGTGGGGGCACAGGGTGCTGGCCACTGGCCTTCACATAGGAGGTAGGGAGAGGGGCTCCCTAACTTCCCTACCATGGAAGCCCCTAAGATTTTCACGGGGGAGGATGCCAAGGCCTGCAGGGGGTCTGGTGACCACAGACCCCTCGGTCCCTCCCAACCCCAGAGCAGCTGGAATTGAGCCCCGTGGGGGCTGCTCCACAGCCTGGAGGCCCCCAGGCTCCTCTGGGCAGGAAGCAGGGACCTGGGGATACGGGGTCTCCCTCCCCAGGCCTCCACACCCCTCCTTCTCTGGCAGGAGTGGGTAATTGTCCCATGTTCCCAGGTGACTGGCTGGAGCAGAGGCAGAGGACCAGTACTGAGCCATCAGAGCTCTCCGTGAGGGCCCCACCCTTTATGGGGCCCTCTGCCCTGTCACAGCACCCACGGTGTCACCCTTTGAGGTCAGGGTGTCACCTCCAGGAGAGGCTAATACCCACTAACTCTCAGGAGCACTGGGGAAAAGCGCATCTGACAGACCTGCTCTTGCACGCAGCAGAGAGGGGGCCTGGAGGGAACGGGACCTGGGACCTGAGAAGGGAGGTCTCCACGGGAAGGAGGAAAACTGAAGCGGGGACGAGGTCCCCAGTCAGGCAGAAAGGCCTGGTCAGGGCTTCATCTGGGGTTTCTGGACATCCAGGTAGACATGGAAGGCCAAAGGTAGGAGTCCCATGGGCCCCTCTGTTCCTTCCCTGCTCTGTATGGGGGCCAGCATGACACCTGAAGGGAACCCCAGAGTCGTAGGTGGGGAGAAGCTGGTGTTCTATGGGGAGGAGGAGGACTGGAAAGAACCAGAGGTCACAGGGCAAGGAAAGGGAACACACAGGCATAAGGGGCGTTGATCAGAGAGGGGAGGGTGTCAGAAGCTGGTATACTCTCCACAACAGGGGAGCACAGGCAGATCTCTGAGGAAGAGGGGAGTTGGCAAAGATGGTGGCACTGCTCTGTAACCAGCCCTGAAGGGACCTGTCCTGGCCAGCTCCAGACTGCAGGCCTGCCCCTCAGCCGCCGAGGTCCCTGCCTGGTGCCCTCCCCCACCACAAAGGATGACCCTCTCCTGCTGGGTCTCCTCAGACAGTCCCCCAGACAGGCGGCTACCTGAGCGCTGCTAGGCAGTTCTGTAGGTCCCTCTGCCTCACCCTGCCCTCACTCACCGGTCCTGGCCAGTTCATGTCCCGGATCCCTATTGCCCAGGTGCCTGCTAGGGGGTGGCCGAACAAAGCCAAGCTGGGTGTTACAGCTGCCCAGGGCCACTCCCACCCAACCAGGTTACCAAAGGGCCAGTGTGCAGGTCCCCTGGGACGACCCCTTCTCCCAGAGGGGCTGAAAGGGCACAGGTGGAGACCCGTGCCCCAGCACAGGGAAATCCTGGGGTCCCGCTCACCCTCAGGGCCCAGGCGCCCCCTGGTGGCCTGCCTTGGGGTGGGGCACAGATGCCTGGAAGGGTGCTGCTAGGGCACAGGCTGGGGAAACCTTGAGGTTCTCTCCAGGCCACCAGGAGGGGCAGGACAGAACCGGCTCTAATGTAGTGCCTCAGGGCTCTCCCTGAGAGGCTGGCTCCCACCTGTAGCCTCAGGGTTCCCCCAGTGTCCCCCACCGCCTCCCAGGATGGGGCATCGGGGTAGGGAGCGGCGGGGTGGGGCAGGAGCTCAGCCGACCTGCTGCAAAAGGAGTGGGGCCTGGGGCCCGAGGGGGGCGGAACGGGACCAGGCACTCACCTGGGGCCTCGAGGTTCTCGCAGAGCTCAGACTTGGCCTCGCCGTTGGGCCGGAAGTTGCCCTTCTGAGTGAACTTGTTGGACATGGTGGCCGCCGTGACCACGGCTTTGAGGCTGCGCTTGCGCTTGGGCACGTTCTGCTCCGGATGGAAGAGGATGATGTAGACCTTGGGCATGTAGAGCATTCCCAGGGATACCGAGGCGCTCAGACTCACCGAGACGGTCAGCGTCGTCGTCTGGATGTACAGCTGGCAGAGGGCAGGGCGGCATCAGAGCAGGCTCCACCCCGTGTGAGCCCTGACCTCCGCCAGTTCCCACCCAGAGACGCACCTGGGGACCCCACCCTGCATCCCGCTGCCTTCAGGCAGAAGGGAGTCGTGGCTTGGAGCTGGGACTGCAGACCAGGGTTTCTGCATTCAAATCTTGGCTCACTACTTCCAGCTGTGTGATACCGGACACGTCACGTCCTCGTGCCTCAGTTTCCTCATGTATAATATGGGCATGATAATGATAGTCCTTACCTCCTACAGCTGTTGTGAGAATTAAGTGACTTAATAAATGTTTTAAAAGTGTGGAAAACATCTGGCACATGGTAAGTGCCAATTCAGGTTACTGCTGTTATTTGCTATGTGGAGGAGGCGTGCCTGAGGAGAGGCTCTCAGGAGACCACAGCCGGCCCTTCTCAGGGCTGAGGGTGACAGGAGCACCCCTTGGTGCTTTGGAACAACACCCAGTGGCCACATCACAGCCCCTCAGACCCCCATTCAATGACTGCCCCCCAATGGTCCCCAGTGCAGAGCATGGGATCCCCAGCACCCATCGCGATACGGTGGTGGCAGCAGTCAGAGCTCATTTCATGCTCGTTCACCAGCACTAACGGTGACAGATGTTTAGCAAAATGAAAGCCCATTAATCTGGATGTCGGATAATCCATTTTACAATAGTAGGGCCTTCCAGGCAGGGCTCGGCAATTCCCACTGTCCCTGTCTGGGATTCCCCTCCCTGCCTCTCCCTTCCTCCAGGTCCTCCAGGCCTCAGCCGCCCCTCTGAACCACCTCAGCCAAGGTGGGACCAAAGGAGACCCAGGCTAGGCCTCCTGGGTCTGGGCACAAAGGAAGCAGGAAATGCTCTTCCCCAAATCTGCTTTCTGGGCCTGGGTCCTGCCCTGGTACGTGGCTGATGTGTCACCTCCTCCAGGAAGCCTCTCCTGACCCCCAACTCTATGGGCCCCCATGACACCGTTCATTTCTTCTACCCAGACCGGCAGTGTGGACACAGGTCTGGAGTTGTTTCCTGAAGGCATAGGGGCCCTGGCCTCATCTGGCAGTACCCCCCGTGTAAGGACCAGGTTTTCCAGTTCTTATATTCCTCCCTGTCCCTTGCACACCCCTCTATAAATGCCTCATGACACTGGATGGGATGACCTTCATTTCCAGCCACCCTGTCCTGGGTTTCCCACCTTTGGGAGAGGGACTGGAGAAGCTGTAGGGCCTAAAAGGAGAATCCTGCCCTTCTGTGGGCCTCAGTTTTTCCCTCAGTGTAATGGGATGAAAGCAGCTACCTCACCTAAACCATGAGGGTACCCCAAGCACAGACTGTGAAGCCATGTGGAACTTGCTTTTAGTGACTGCAGGCACTGAGGTGAAACTGAGGAGAAGAGACATGGGGGACACGGAGGCATGACCGGACAGCCATGATGTGCCCAAGCCAAGGCGCTGACACTCCTCAAAGTGCAGCCTCCAGGCTGGTGTGGCCCAGGTCAGGCAGAGCTCCGAGGGGAAGGAGGCCGAGCGCGGCCACTGGTTCAGGAAAATGTCACAGGCCCAGGGGAAATGAAAGCCTGTCCCCCGGTGAGCACGTGCCCCTCCAGACACAGACAGGCCTCCATCCTCAGACACCACTTAACTCTCACCCGTGGGCACGGAGCTCTCCTGGAGGGAAAGGTCATGACCAGCCAGCGGGGGCATGCTGGACACCTCTCCCGCCCGAGATGGGGCTGGTGGCCAGAGTGAGAGGGCAGGAACAGGCTCCAGAGCATTAAAACAGATGCTTGGGAATATCATAGAGTCTTGGGCTAATGGAGAAGAGGCTTGTCATCTGGGTCTTCACCATGGGACTGGGAGTTCCCTGGGGACAAGGTGTGTCTCCCTCTCCCTCATTACATCAGAGTTCCCTGAGGGCAGGGCTGGCTCTCCTCTCACACTAGGGGTTCTTGGGAATAGGGGTTGTGTTCCAGGTGAGACCCCCATCTTAGACCCTTTGCTCCTTGTTGATGGGTGGAGTGCAATTGGGCCCACATGGAGTTGGTGGGACCAGGGATAGAGGCCCTCCTCTGGGCAGAGGAACACTTGCAGGGGACACAGTTCTATGTTGAGGGTCAGTGTCCTGGGTTCCAGATTCTACTCTGCCCCAGCCCACCGTGGGATGTTAACAAGTTTCCTCCCCTCTTTGGGCACCAGACGCCCCTTCATGAACACAGGCAGGGCCAGCGCTGAGTGCACAACCTGTGCACTCACCCAGGGGCCTGTGCCTAGCTCTCGGTTGAAGGTCCTGCTGCCACCATATTGAATTGTGGATAATTTCTGAACAGTGCGCTCTGCGTTTCCATTTTGTGCTGGGCGCTGAAAATGATATAGTCAACTCTGAACACATGGGCACAGTCATTGGTGTTCTGTTCTATTTTGTTTTTCAGCCTAGGAGCCTTTCTGCAAACAAAATTCAAGGGAAATAAACAGATCAGAACCCTCCCTCCCAGCATGGGCCCTGGGGGCTCCTGTAGCCATCCCCAGCTGGGAGGTAGGCCCTGTACACAGCAGAAGCGGGGGCCCTGTACACCGCCAGTTCCGATCCTTGCCCCAGGGTGTGGAATTTGAGCCCCACCATGGGAACCTGCCTCTGGCTCAGACATTGTTTCTGGAGCCCTATTCTGTGAAGGCACACATGGCCACCAGGAGGTGGTAGCAGGTTAACCCTTATCAGAGAAACAGTGGTCTAGACCCCAGCAGGCACTCCTGAGGGGCTGAACCCAGGCACCAAGAAGGTCTTAAAGGGAGGCAGAGTGAGAGGCGGCCTTTGGGCTATGATCTCCCCTCCTCTCTCACCCACCCGCCTCTTAGCCCGCTGGTGCCTGAACTCCCACCATCCCTGCTCCCCTGTGTGGATGGGCCCCCGCTGCACTCTGTCCTCCGTGAGGAATCCTGCATTCAACCTCACTAGTCATGTGCTCCCCACAGTGAAGGAGCTTGTCTGAGCTGAGTTGGATGCAGGAGGGCAGAGGACACCTGGGGTAAGGAAAGGGCGCAGGAAGGAGCAGCTGTAGATGTGGATGATGAATTTCCTGCTTTCGTGCTAGGCCTGGGGGTACAGGGTTTGAGGGGCCCCGGTGGGGGCACCAAGGAGCTCTGCCTGCCTTGTGCTTCTGCAGGCTGACCCTGATAGGAACCAAGATCCTCCGAATCTGTAAAAACCAGACAAATAAACTTCCCCACACTCTGATTGCCTCTGCAGCCACATCCCGCCCAAGCATGACTGAGCAGTAACCCCACGTAGTGGAGAAAGCCCGCTCAGTGTAATGCCAAATGGCTGCGGTGTTAAGCCCTGGAAATCCGGGCTAAGGCTGGGAAATCCAGCCGCCTGCTCACCAGAGCGGCACAGACAGCTTCACTCTGTGCCAGCACCTGAACCCTCGGGGAGTGTGCAAGTGCGTGTGTGCATACATGCATGCCTGCTCACACACACACATCAATATACACGTACATACCTGCATTGACACATACACCTGACTTCACAGCTGCACACTTACATCTGACTCAGCTGGGCTCACACACACACACATACACCTTCACACATGGGCACATATACATAGACACAAATGTACTTACACACATCCACCTGCACACACTCACTAACATTTGCACTCACACATCTGCACACTGTGTGCACACTCCTGGGCACATATACTCAACCTACACATCCATACACACACCAGCAGCTACATACCCCTCAGCACACCCATCAACCCATCCCCACTCAATCTGCATGCACATGGGCACACACCCGTGCACACACCACACATGCACCACTGAGCATGTACATGCACAAAAAGGCACACACACGTCTATACACACACACTTCTGCAGGCACACCACAACTCCTGACAACAGCCACACCCCACTTGATCTACATGCAAACACACACACTTAGCAGCCAGACCTGCAGCTTGCACTGGGACATCTTGCAACTCGGCATGACATGGCCCAGACACAGCCCCGGGTTGCCTGAGTCTCTAAGAAGCCTGGTAGCCTGAACTGCAGGAACTTCAGAGCACATCTCCTCTGCCCCCTCCCATTCAGAGGCCCAGAGTGGGAGAGGTATATGTCCGATGTCCTGGGACATCAGGGAGAGAGCACCCAGTGTGAGGCCAGCCTGTCATATGACCTGGGACAAGTCCCTGTCCCTCTCTGGGCCTATGAACTGATCATCTCAGGGACTCCCTTCATCATCACGGCTGGCTGGGGGAGCCTCCTAAAAAGGCAGGAATCAGAGGCTGGTAGGTCACCTAGAGAGATTGCAAAGGGTAGGAAGGCTGAGTTGGGGGGCTGGGCTGCAACATCTGGAGACCAGAGGGCCTGATATCCTGGGATGACAGGGACCCCACTGGGGAGTGGGCTGCTGGAAGGCAGCCAGGGGAATTATGGCAAGGTGGAGGGAGGGGCTTAACCGTCACGTGTGGGCCTCCCAGCCAGGTACCTTCACTCCCTGAGGAGGTGTGGGAAGGGGCCTCCTGGTATTGTTGAGGGTAATTTCTCAAGCTGCCAGCCTCCTGGGGTATGGGATGGCCTCCCTGCTGGCTCCACAGGCCCATGAGCACTGAGAGGCGTGAGGGCCTCTGCCTGCATGTGCACTCAGCAGGAGGGCCTCCCACAGCAGGCCTGGTGGAGGCCAGAGACCCAGCTCACAGCACGGGTTGGGCGCCGTGGCTGCATGGCGGCTGCTTGGCTCAGACATGCAAGGTGGGATCCCCCTGCTGAAGCAGGCTCAGTGTCAGATCTCAGATCTTAGGGCACTCACTGCCAGCCCCAAGGTCTACCTCTTAGGGCCCCCCACAGGACCCCTATTGGAAGATGACCCTTGAGGAGCTGTTGGAAAAGAGGTAGGCACCTACCAAGGAGTCCCAGGGTGTGAGGTATCCCAGAGCTGCAGGGGGGAAGGGTGTGCTCAGGATGAGGGGGGTGCTCCTAAGTTAGACAAAGTGGGGTCAAGTCCAGCTGTGCCACCAAGGCAAGTCACTCCCCCTCTCTGTGCCCCTCTGTCCTCATCTGTAAGCAGGAGATGATGAGACCTCACCAGCTGCCATGGGGCCTAACAGCCGTTAGGTAAAGAGTCTCCACATGACAAGCACCCCATCCCATGGCAGCTTTGGCTGCTGCCTCACTGAAAACTAGGCATCCCTGGGAGTTCAGACTGGTGCTCACAGCTCCCCTCCCCTCCCCTCCTTTCCCTTCCCTCCCCTCCCCTCCCCTCTCCTCTCCTTTCCTTTCCTTAGATGAAGTCTCACTCTGTCACCCAGGCTGGAGTGCAGTGTCGCAATCTCAGCTCACTGCAACCTCTGTCTCCCAAGTTCAAGCATTTCTCCTGCCTCAGCCTCCTGAATAGCCTGGACTACAAGCATAAGCCACCTTGCCTGGCTACTTTTTTGTATTTTTACTAGAGACAGGGTTTCACCATGTTGGTCAGGCTGGTCTCGAACTCCTGACCTCAGGTGATCCACCCGCCTCAGCCTCCCAAAGTACTGGGATTACAGGCATGAGCCACCATGCCCAGCCATGGGCTCACAGCTTTAGATGCCAGCCTCAAGCTGACGACTCCTCAGATATGTCTCCAGCCCAGAACTTGCCCCTGAACTCCAGACTCCTATATTCAACCACTGACTTGGCAGCTGCATTTGGATGTCTAATGAACATCCCAAACTTAGCATGTCCAAAGGACCCCTTCTCCTGCCCCCTCACAGGCTCCTCTCATTGTCTTCTCTTCCTTAGCATGGGAAACTCCTTCCTTCCTGATTGCTCAGGCCTCAAAGCATGGTGTTCTCCTTGACTCTCTCCTGGTCTCCCACTCAATGCCATCCATTGGAAACCTGGCCAGCCAGTCTCCAGACAGGCCCAGACTCCCCCACTCCCCACTGCATCTGCTGGGGACACCCTCACCTGCAAAGCATGACAGTGACCTTCTCACAGCTGCTCCTGGCAGCCAGGGGGTCCTTTTCAACCTACATCAGACAGCACCCTCACCTGCTCAGAAGCCTGCAGCAGCCTCTCTTCTCACTCGTGGTAAAAGCCAATGTTATCGCCACCATCTGGCCTGTCACCTCTCTGATCTCGTTCCCCATTCCTCTGGCTTCCTCAGCGCCACACTCCTTACACTGTATTAACTGTTTGTGCACCCATTGTGTCATGTGATTGTGACAATACCTGGAAGGACTGCAGGGAAAGGGACATGGCCCCAATTTACTGATGAAGAAACTGAGGCTAGGGAGGCCAACTGACTTGCCCAGATCCCACACTTATACATGGAGATCAGACCAAGACCTGGGGTCCTTGGTTCACCTTGACGCCCCTGCCTTCAGTGACTCCCAGTCCTTCAAGATAAAACCCCGAGTCACTCAGCCAGCACCAGGACTAGGATGGGAGCCAAGCATACAGGTCTCTTGGGGTGTGCCCAGGTCCTCAGAACAGGCCAACAGGAGACAGAGGTAGCCACTCTGCAACTCCAGCCAAGGGAAGGAAAGGCCCTCTGCCAGCCCCTAGTCTTTGGGCTCCCAGGGCAGCTTGGGGCTGGGGAGAGGGGAAGGGTCCCATGGGGATCCTGTGAGGGCTAGATGGAGGAGGGAGAAGAGAGGAGTGAACCAAAAGGAAGACAGGGTTGAGTAGCGAGAGAGGTAAGAGAAAGGAGTCTAGAAAAGAATGAAGAGTGAAGGAGGGTACGGCATCCCAGGCTGATAGAGAGAGGAGGGGAAGGGGTGATGGCATCCCAGGTTAATACAGAGAGGAGGGGAAGGGGTGAGAGAATAGGGGGAGGAAAGAAGGGAAGGAGATGGGGTAGGGGCAGCAGGGATGGAGAGACAGGGAGAGAGAGGAGGAGGGGAGAAGGAGAACAGGGGGAGGATGGAAAGAGGGAGTGAAGTGGGGCTGAAGGAGACAGAAGAAGAGAAAAAAGGAGATACGAGACAGAGAGAAAGAGGGAGAGAGAAGAGGGAGAGGGGCACGAACAGAGAAAGAGGAGAGAAAACCCAGAACCCAGAGAGAAAACTTGCAACTGGGAGAGAAGTCAGAATGAGGCGTGAAAGAAGGCATTTCTGGAGCAGGGGAGAGGCCAGCCAGCCTCAGGAGGCTGTCCCCTGCTCACTGCCCTCACCCACCCACTGTCCACCCCCGGCCCCCACCACTCACCTTGTCGGCCGACTGCGAGGTGCCAAAGAAGATGGGGATGAAAGCCAGCCAGACGATGCAGGTGGTGTACATGGTGAAGCCAATGGGCTTGGCCTCATTGAAGGTCTCGGGCACGCCGCGTGTCTTGATGGCATACACGGTGCATGTGACCATGAGCAGCATGCTGTAGCCCAGAAGGCAGATGAGCGACAGGTCTGAGATGTCGCACTTGAGCACACCCCTGGCGAAGCGGGGGTCCAGCGTCCGCTGGTCCTGGAAGTCCACCACCGAGTGGGAGGGGTCCACCACAAACCACACACAGATGCCCAGCAGCTGCAGCGAGATGAGGCTGAAGGTGATGGCCAGCTGCGAGGCGGGGCTGATGAAGCGTGGGGCACTGACTGAGCGCTTGCCCTGCTCGAAGATGCGGTAGATGCGGTTGGTCTTGGTGAGCAGGGCCGCGTAGCTGATGCTCATCCCTAGTCCCAGGAAGATTCGGCGCAGCGAGCAGGTGCCGAGGTCGGGCTCGGCAATCATGAGGAAGGTGGTGGCGTAGCACAGGAAGATGCCCGCCAGCAGCACGTAGCTCAGTTCACGGCCCGAGGCCTTGACGATGGGCGTGTCATTGTAGCGTACAAAGGTGATCACCACAAACAACGTGGCAGCGATGCCCACCACAGCCAGGAAGAGGGGCAGCACTGCCCAGGGTGAGTCCCACTCAAGCTTGATGATGGGGATGGGCCGGCAGCCCGTGCGGTTCTCCGTGGGCCGCATGTCGTAGGGACACGTCTTACAGGTGTAGCGGTCCACCTGGTACTGGTACCCTGTGCAAGGCTCGCAGTGCCAGCAGCAAGGCATGCCCTTCACTGTCTTCTTCCGCTCACCTGGCTGGCAGGGCAGGCTGCAGATGGAGCGGGGCAGCTGCTGCCCACTCCCCGGCCAGTGCATCCGCTCTATCTGGCAATGACAGTACCGTAGAGCAGGCCTCAGAACACGCCACCCTGCGCCTGGGACCATCCTACTGGGTGGTGGCACCTTGTAGCCCCACACTCAAATCACCCAGCTAGTTGGCTAAAAGTTCAGCTGCCCGGACCCCACAGGGACATACTGAATCTAACAGCTGGAGTTAAGTAAGGTCTCTGGCATAAACTCAGACATAATTGACCTACAGGGAATCCTGATTGAACCTGAAACTCTCAAGATTCATATGAAGAAACTGAGCCCAGAAAGCAGTAGTGACAACCTAGAGTCACAGGAAACAACAGTGGCAGAGCAGAGAGAACTCAGGAGTCCTGACTCTTAGCCCCTAAGGCCTTGCTACTCAGTGGTCCCAGGGCGGCGGCAGCAGCCTCACCCAGGAGCTTGTTGGAAAGGCAAATTGCAGCGCCATCCCATACCTACTAACTCAGAATCTGCGTTGCAGCAAGACCCCCCAGCTGATTCCTGTGCACACTGGAGTGGAAGATGTGCTGCCCTATGGCCCAGCCCAAGGCACCTCTGCCAAACAGCACATGGAGTTGGATTCAGCAGGGAGCAACGAACAAAAGTTTAATCAGAGGGTGCTTAATGTGTGCTCAGGGGTTAGCATTTCTTTACATCTTGCTCTAAATTAGTGCTACGCACAGTTACATGTCCCTGAAGACACAATGGCTGTGAGCAACAGAGCCACATGAGTGTTGTCACACGCCACTGAATATGCTACAATATTCCGGAAAGCGAGAGTCCCAAAAGAGCCTCAGGCATTGGGCAAAGGGACGTGACTACACCTGGGAGCTGTATCCAAAGCAACTGTTCTAAATAAAGGATCTCTTAGGAAGAGCTCACTCTCAGAGCACAGCAAGCCTGACTAGACTGGTGCATTTGCACTGGGTGCTACCTCCTGATAAAGTGTAACCAGCTGGTAGAGGGGTTTGGGGAGGGCTTTAGAATAAAGGAAAAGGGGCCAGGCACAGTAGCTCAGGCCTGTAATCCCAGCACTTTGGGAGGGCAAGGCAGGCGGATCACGAGGTCAAAAGATCGAGACCAACCTGGCCAACACAGTGATACCCCATCTCTTCTGAAAATACAAAAATTAGCTGGGTGTGATGGCATGCACCTGTAATCCCAGCTACTTGGGAGGCTGAGGCAGGAGAATTGCTTGAACCCGGGAGGTGGAGGTTTCAGTGAGCCGAGATCACGCCACTGCACTCCAGCCTGGCGACAGAGCAAGATTCTGTCTCAAAATAAATAAATAAATAAAATGTTAAAAAGTAAAAAAAAAAAAAAAAGAATAAAGGAAAAGGATAAGGTGGGGTGGGTAGGGATGCCTCGTGGCAAAGTAGGAAGAAAATCTCAAGGGAGAAGATTGTCCTGTGGTTCTGGGCATAACAGGATGTGGATTACCTCAGAAGCCAAAGGGCACAGAGCAAGGACAAGTGCAACCTGTCCTGCAGGAATGTCGAGGTGGGACGGTCCCTGTGCACTGCAGCTGCACAACTGCAGGGGAAAGACCCTTCCCCAGAGGACACAGGGCGATGATGAGTGTTCCGGAAAACTCTGTGGTTCCAATGGAAACAGCAGTGACTGAGGTCAAGTCCTGGGATCACAGTTCTGTTGCTATCTGGCTGTGTGTCCTTGAGCAAATGGCTTCTCCTCTCTGAGCCTTTGTTTTCTCATCTGATCCAATGAAAGCAGATATGAAGCTACTTTGCCCTTTGTTACTTGGAGTGACCTCCATTTAGAAGTCATAATGGATACACTTTTTAATATTTCACGAGAATGTCAGCTCCATGAGGGCAGGGGCATTGTGTTAATTTCCCTGCTGTGTCTCCAGCCCTCAGCATAGGCTGACACATAGTAGAGGCCCAGCAGGTCTCTGTGGAATCTATGAAAGAATAACCGAGCAGGCAAAAAGGTCCAGGGTACCAGTGACGCGAGGCCGCCACACTCTCAGACCCTGGAGGAGGACAGTGGCCAGGTAGGTGGTTACAGCTACCTTGCCTGCTCTGTGGCCCTCACAGCACAGCCCAAACTGAGCCACTCACGGAGAAAGTGGGGAAGGTTGATGGTTAAAGTCCAACCCCATCTCCCTCCTCCCACCACCTCAGCTCTGTCCGGACCTTACAGGTAAGGAGATCTAAGAGGGCATTGTGAGTTGCATCAGAATGGGCCATGAAGATGGTCTGGCCGGTGGAGGGGCCTTGTATTCCTGGGGAGGGGACTTTCAGGGGAAGGGCCCACTGCCACCCATACATGCCCAGTCCCTGCCTGCCACCTTCAGTTAGGACATCTGGAAAATAGGGATAACTGCCTGCCTCACAGAGCTGTCATCCTCACAGCAAGGGGATGTGTTTAGAGCAGCAGCTGGGACACAGCAGGTACTCCGTAAATGCTAGCTGCTGCCGCTAGTGAGTTCCAGTCCCCAGCCCCTGTGCTCTGCCCACTGCACCAAAACAAGACAGGCACATCGATTTGGTGTTGTCCCACTTTGCCAAGAGCTCCTCATACCCCATTGTGCCCATCTCTCTCCACTCAGCAATCCAAGGAGCCTCATTTAAGAACAGGCTGTTCCTGCCACACGGTGTGGCCTTAGGAGAGTCCTTCTGCCTCCCCAGGGTTGGGTTTCCTGAGAGATTTCCTCTGACTTAGAAGATGGTTGGGCTAAATGAGATGCAGGCCAAGAGTGCCTTGAAGAGCAGAGCACGAGGGGTTCCTCGATGGAAGAGATTATGACAAGAGGAGACAGCGGGGCCTCAATGCAACACCCACAGGATCCCAGGACAAGGAGGGCGGAGGCCAGATGAAGACCTGTCTCTGAGTCTCTCCAGTCTATCCATGGGGTCACAGTGGGCCCACCCCGGTTATGGCTCACCCCTTCCCCTTACAAGGTACAGACCAAGTCCACAAGCACTTTGTTGGGGAACAAACCAAAGGTCCTTTCTCTCCAAAAACGCGCTGTGTTTCACTGCTGGGATACTGAGGGCCCGAAAGGGAAAGTCACCACATCCCTGGGACAGTCCATGAGCTAGGAAAATGTGGCTAAGAGGACCTAGAAAAATGGCTGCCTTCTATCGTGCTTTGACGAGGCTGGGGAGCAGGCAACTGGCTCATTACCCACCAGTCAGTGCCACAAATCCCACCGTTTGACCTGGGTCATTTGCCCTAAGACTTCCTCTTCTGTCCAAATGCAGCCCTCCTCTCCTCACCTTATTCCCCCATGCCCCCTCATCGCCCCCTACCCGCCCACCCAAAAAGCCATTGAGCCATTTGACTCTGGTGTGAATTCTTCGATCCAGAGTTCCCCCATCCCCTCCTCAGTGGGTAGCAGGCAAGAAGGCCCCAGGCTAAGGGAGGGGGCAGGGACCAGAATAGCAGCAGAACTCCGACTGCCCTGTCTTCCATTTCAGGGTGGGGGCCTCAGAACCGCTGAGGTCTGGGAGGGGGTGCTGGGAAGGAAGCCCCAGCCTGGCAGCAGTAGTCCTGGAGGTCAGGGCTAATCAGCAGCAGCCTCCCCTTGGGCCCCCCTCCCAGGGGCTGGAACTGCATGAGTGACTCTCCACGCACTCCCTGCCCTCCCACTTACTCTAAGGTGCAGGTGGTCAGTCCAGGAGCCGATGACCTTGTACTCAGCAGAGTCATTGCGCAGCTGGTATTGGTAGATGTCATAGCGCCCAGGCGCATCTCCATTCTCATTGAAGGTCACAGGGTTCCCTGCGATGCCTGTAAGGGTGGGTGGGTATCTTTGCAGAGCCTTTACCCAGAGGCAGGGCGGATGATGAGCCTGGGGCAGAGACCTCTCTGACTCACCCCTTCATGGAACATCCGGGGAGATTTTACCTCTTGGAAACATCAGGAGAGGCCTCCCATTCCCACCCCACAGAGCCTAAGGGCCCCTCCTCTCGGGCATGGCCCAGGATACCCAGGGTCAGGCTTGGTCCGCACCACGTCCCCACCTGAGAAGTTGACGTTTCGGATGTACTTAAGCAGCTGGGTGCCATCTACAGGGTCCATGCGCGGGCAGAGCCCCACGCGGCCGGGACACAGGTCACGGTGCATGGCGTGCAGCGCATGGCCCATGGCGTACACAGCGTCAATCACAAACTGCACCTTCCCCTCCTGCTCATAAGCTGAATCCTGCCCAATTCGCTCACGGTCTGCAATGAAACACCAGGAACAGGGACACTCGTGAGGCCCACTGTCCTTACAGTGGTGTCATGGGAGCCAGACCACCCTCTGGCACCTGGAGAGGTGGCACAGCCCATCTGTGCACGGCCAGGCCTCCTGACTCCCAGCCCAGTGCTCCATCACCCAGGAGATGGCCCTGTGGAGGCGCCTGGAGACAGGCCCATGGGTGTAATGGGAGAGTCCACCGGCCTGGACACTGTGCCACTGATGCCTGTGCCACCCAAGGTCCCAGAATATCCAGGGCAGACTCCCTTGTCACCTGTCACCCTGGAAGGCAGCGTCCCAGAGGTCTCCCTGTGGCTGTGGCCCTTGATGCCTTCCCCTAATCCTGGCCTGGGATAATCTTGGGAGTAGCTGCCCCTCTCGAAGTCTGGGAAACATCCAGGACAGTAGCTGTGTCCATCAATGAGGGGAGTGTCCCTAAAGCCAATCACCCATGGGCAGTCGCTCCAGCCAGAGGATGTTGCCCTCACCCCAGGGTATGGGTAGGGAAACTGAGGCCCAGAAAGGCTGAAAGACTGCCCTAAATGGTTTCCAGTCACCCTAGATACCAGAAGTCACCATCACCCCCATCCATCCCTCTTCTACCTCAGGGACAACCCTCCTGTCCCCCAGTGGCAAGGATAAGTGAACTCTGCAAACTGAGAAACCCATCCCCATAGACTCCTCACTGCTAACTGCAATGGCTCCCCAAGGCACCGCGACCTGGGGTCTGACCTCCCATCTTCCTCCCCTCCCCTCCGTGTCCACTGACCTCTGCTCTGGGGCCCTGTGCGGTCTCCTTGGTTGTCCATGTCAGCAAAAAGGGGATCATGATCCCACCTCACAGAGCTGCCGTGAGGCTTCCATGAGATAAGGTACTGAAAACACTTGGCAGCCAGCAGGTGGCTCGTCCATGGTACCCTATGTGCTAAGTGGGCAGAACAGGTGCTTCCAAGAGGACTATGGAGGTCCCTGGGCTGGAGCAGGTGGGACAACTTTGTGGAGGGGGAGGTGGTTCCTGGCCTGCACCCTGGGTAATCCTGATATTAGATAACACATTGAATAACAACAGTAACATTAAGTAAGTAACTTCCACCAGTACCTGCTATGTGTCAGGCATTGTACAGAACTCTTGATGTATATTCACTCATTGATTTCTCACAACAATGCTATGGTGTAATCAACTCCATTGTAGAATGAAGAAACTAGCTGGGCATGGCACGCCTGTAATCCCAGCACTTTGGGAGACTGAGGCGGGTGGATCACTTGAGGTCAGAAGTTCCTGACCAGCCCAGCCAACACAGTGAAACCTCATCTCTACTCAAAATACCAAAATTATCTGGGAACATCTGGAGAGGCCTGATGGGAGGTAGCTGTAATCCCTGCTACTCAGGAGGCTAAGGCACGAGGATCACATGAACCCGGGAGGCAGAGGTTGCAGTGAGCTGGGATTGCACCATTGCACTCCAGCCTGAGAGACAGACTGAGACTCCATCTCAAAAAGAAACTGAAGCCCTGAGCACAGAAAAGTTCATCAACATTCCAGGACCATGAAGAGCCGATGTGAACCCAGGTACTCCAACTCCAAGCCTGAGCACCACACTCTGCCACACAGGGATGCGGGAGGGCAGGAACGTGGGGAGGGGACCAGGGATCTGAAGTGAGGACATGGGGGCAGGAGGATGGCTGGGAAGAGGAAGGGGGAGGATGGGCAGAGCTAGGGAAGCCTGGCTTCCCCTCCCAAGACCACAGCCCCTGCATACAGCATGGCCTTCTTCCTCGAGGCCAGGCGAGGAAATTACTCCTCCTATCGCTCTACTCCTAGCCCGTGCCTCTCAGCTTGAGGGCACATGCCACACTGCACAGAGGCAATTCCCCAGAGGCCAGCAGGGTGTGCGGCTGCACCTGCGTCCTGCCCCCATAGACCAGGGTTAAGCTGGGTCCACAGGAGGCAGTGATTTCCCAGAGGTTACTGTGTCCAGTCCCCTGCCTTGGACACCCTGGAGGCAGACCCAAGGTACAGGGGATCTCACTGCCTCTCCCTGAGGTCTGCTGCACCCTCTAATCCCTTCACACCATCTAATCCCGGCCACACAAGGATGTGGGGATGGGGGATAGCTGGCCTGGTCACTCATTAACCCTGCCAGCCAGAACCACATCCCATTTTCAGCCTTGCTCAGGGTAGGTACTCACATATTGCTGAGTGGACAGTAGAAACCATGGAACCACAATGCTAGGGACACCAGGACCACGGGGGTCATCTGCCCCCACAGCCATTTTAAAGACAAGAAAACTGAGGCTGGTGGGGAAGCCCAGGTCACACAGCCAGGGTTGACAGGATGGGCACTCCCAGCTTCCAGACCCCACCCCTGCTCCATCCCAGGCTGCACTTGACTTGGGTCACGTCTGCCAGCTTTGCTAACCAGCAACACTTTTTCCAGGCCAAGGCACAGACAGACAGGATGAACACGAAAGACAGCTTCACCATCCTGCCTTGCCCGAGGCCTCTGATCACAAGGTCATGAGGGCTTAGGGAGAAATAGAATGGACGATCCCATCCCCAAAGGACACAGAGAAGGCTGGGACAGAGTCGCCTGGGAAGACCCTCCCTGGACCCACACTTGCTCCCCACAGGCCCCTAGGCCCTGCTCTCTCCAGCCTGAGGAAGCATAAAACACTACTTGACTCCCCCACTGCTCCCATCACAGCCTCATCTCATATGGATGAGAGACTAAATTATTAACCAGGGATGGAGTGGGAGGCTGTGGCCACTGCAGAGAGAAGGCAGCTCTCTCCCAGGCCAAGGACGCGCCCAGCCACTGGAGGCCAGCTGGATCTCTGGGGAAACACACCTCCCCCACGAGGCTAGCCTCAGCCTCTCCTCAGAGGGTCCCGCTGAAGCATCCACTCCTGGGCCACTCGGGCTCGGGGCCACGGGCTCTCTCTAGGGTCACGAAGCCATCAGTATGGATGCTAGTGTGGACATCCCGCAGGAGCCCCCTCGCCAGGGAAACCTGCCTCCACCCAGGGCAGCTCTGGGGGAAGGGCTCCAGAGTGCTAGGCCTGGGGTGCTGCCCCTACAGAGCATCCATCCCAGCGCTGTCACAGCAGTGTGGACTTCTAGCAACTTCTCAACTTGCTGCGGCCTCCTGGACTTTGTCTCAAGTCTAGCCCCAGTAACATATGGGAAGACTGGGGTGCAGTGAAGTGACCAGGCTGTGAGGATGCCCACCACACACATACACACACACACACACACACAGATATACATACATACACATATATACACAGACACACACAGATAGACACACACACAGACATACACTGAAATAAACACACACAGATACACACACACATCACACAGATACACACACAAACACACACAGAAACACATGCACACACCACACACTCCTCAACTCTGGCCTCAGATGCCTCAGGCCCTTCCCTTGTGCCCCACAGGAAACTAGGTGACTCCTCTGCAGGGGTCGGAGCGTGTAGGGGAGGGGTGGGGGATACTGCAGGAACCACAAACCCTCACTAAACAAGACAGGACACTCTGGCCTAAATGAGCAGCTGCAGTTGTGCCTGTGCCTCACCCAACCCGGCTCCTCAGCAGGTGACTCTGCAGCCGTGGCTCATGCTCACCCAGAGCCATTGTGTGCCTGGCACCTTGCCTTCCCACAGCTCTGGGAGACAGGCTTCACTGGCCCCCTCACAGGGGAGGGAGCAAGGTTTGCAGGTGGGTGGGTGACATCCCAGAGCCTCACAGGAATCCTGGCTCCGAGTAGGTGTTTGGCACATACCTGTAGATGGAGCTAGCTGGGAAGTGGTGGAGCTGGGACTTGAACCCAGATCTCTTTGGTTGTCCAAAAGAGTCTTCAGTACCCTGAACTGCCCCTCCTCCATTTAGCCGCTGACCTGCCTCCTTCCCCCTGTCCTGGGACCCAGGCTCTGCCCCCATTGTCTGGCCAGGCCTAACCAGGGATTAAGAACTCCCTGTCTGCAGGTCTAGAGGAGGAAGGTGGCAGTGGAGGGAAAGGGGTGGGAAAATCCCCTCTCATGGGTGGGCAGGAACCCCAGGACCAGGCAGGGGCACTGCAGTTCTGGGAGAAAGCAAGACATGCATTTCTGAGAGCTGTTGGAGGAGACAAATTCCAGACACATGGCAGCAGTGACAGCAGCAACAGTTTGAAGATGTCCTAATTGTGTCCCGGGGCACAGTGAGGCAGAGATGCGTTTGGCTCCGCCACGGGTGACAGTCATCTGGGGAACCATCCAGGGAGGATTTTCTCCATCAAAACCCGGAAGCGTGGTTACTACGGCGACTGCAGCCTTTGTCTGCAGGTTGTAAATTGTAATTGAAATGAGTTTTCAAGGTTGAAATAATCAGAGTCCTCCTCATCTCCCCCCTCACCTCTCCACAACTCACCCGCCGAGCCACAATCCTCCAGTTCTAGCACCGGTACACACGTGCGTGCACACACATTGCTGAAGCAGCTCCCTCATGCCAGGGTAGACAAAGTCCACCACACAGACACTCACAGATATTCACATCTGCATGCATAGAGTAGCAAACACACGAACCTTCATGCATTTACACATGTCTACACACACATGCATGCTCTAACACAGGTGTACATATAAATGCTTCCAATATAGCTACAGTTACACATTTAACACGACACTAACACAAACACATGGGTATTCAGATTCACCCACTGGCTTAGGCTGAGAAGTCCCACAAGCAGATGCTGAGGACTTGAGAGCAAGGGTTTTATTGGGGGTGATGCCAGGAAGCATGAGGAGTGGACAAGGAGGTGAGGTGGGGGAGGAAAGTCAACTAATGCCAACATGTGGGGCTCCGTCCTGCTGGGGACCTCCGGAAGACCCTGTAAATTACACCTCAGCGTCGTCCCATTCGTGGGGATAAATGCTCCAGCTCCGCCGGTCCTAGGCTGAGGGCTGCTCCCAGAGGCATGAGCCCCATTAGTGCACACAGGGATGGTGAGTGCTGAGGGGTACGGCTGAGGCAGTGATAGCTGTGAAACATGTACTCATTCCCATGTGCAGTCAAGCATCGATCCATGTCTACACCACACACCTACACAGATATCAACCCGCATTTACACAGCCTGTCTCCCAGAACTATGGGAAGGTGAGGTGCCAGGCACACCAAGGCTCTGGGTGAGCATGAGCCACAACTATACCCTGCACCCATTTTTGTCTCTTAAGCAAACTTCCAGGGAGTAGGGAGTAAAATAAGGGGGTCCCAGAGCCCCTCCAGAGAGGGCTGCCTGGTGTAATGGACCAAACAAACACATATGGCCCTGACTCTCGGCAGGGCCATGGCCCAGCTATACACCCTAGGCCAAGTATAGGAGTGTCCTAGCGCCTCCGTCTCCCAAGTGTGAATTCTAGATAGTAAGACTTACTCTGAGGGGCCGCTGGGAGGACTGAGGGAGATGCAACACCATGTCTTGTGCACAAAAGTCCTCTCTCAGCCTCAGCTCTCCTTTCCTCCCTGACACGTGCCGGCTGGATGACGTTCCACCCCTAGAGGCCTCCCCTCCATCCTGTCTGCAGCCTGGCTGGTGCTGGCTCTAGTGCTGACTCTCCCCACCCCTTCCCCACCAACATGCGATGGGCAAGGGAGGCCCACCGCATAGACAAACCCAGGTCAGCTCGGCCTAGCCCAACATATGGATGGGGTGGAGAAAGCTGCCACTCTGTGCTTCCTGAGACATTCAGTTCCTTCTGAGGGTCCCTCAAGTCCTGTTTCCGAATCCAGGCTCACCACCCCACAAGCCCCCAAACTCCCAGACGTCACCAGCCAGGATCTCCCTGGCCCAGAGTCACACGCTTGCTCTTCAGCCCTATACTGCGGTTTTGCCGGTCCCCTCCTCTCGAATTTCCATCCTCATCAAGTCGCCTGCTTTCCAGTCTGGGAATTTGTAACCCACTTGGCTGAGTCTCCTCCATCCCTAGCTCTGTCCCCCACAACTCAGCCTTGGCCCAACACCAACTCCTGCCAGTCCCAAGGAATGATGCACCCAGGTGTTTTGAGGGCTTAGTGGTTGGGCCAAAAGGGATCCCCATCTCAGTGATAAGGAAACCGAGGTCGAGGAGCTGGAGCAGCTTACCCAGAGGGAGGCTACTCCTGACTCCCTCTCAAGTGTTCTTTTACAAGCTCCAAGAGCTCTGGTAGCATCACCTGGGGCTCTTCAACCTCAAGCCAGCCACAGGCTCCTTTTGAAGGAAACAATTCTTGCAGACCCTCAAGAATATGACCCCAGCAAGAAAACACTGAGGAGAGAAGCTGAAAGCTTGGCTATGACAGTGAAGCCCAACTGCAAATGCCCACAGCAGCAGAGAAGCCACGTCTCTGAGACTGGGAGAGCTCACTTCGGGATGGCCAGCAACACGAGAATGCAGACTTTAAGAATCCTCACGGCACTCCTGAGTCCCTGCGAATCTGGGCTCAAGAATGTGTCCTCAGATGTCCACAGACTTCGCTTTGAGAAACAGGATACGAGCCCCAGGGTCTGGTGGAGCCAGCTGGAAACCCCCACTCAGCCCCTTGCTGGGCCTGGCAAGTCACTTAGCATCTCTGAGCTCCAGACCCCTCATCTGTGAAGTAAAGTTCGCACCTAGGACTAGGCAAGGAGAGTCACACCTGGCGCCTGCACAGCCCAGTGCCCAAGAAGGACCAGCTCTCAGCTCCTCCCTGGTTCTGAGGCCAGCACACCGTGGCTGAGAAGCTGGGGCTCAACTCTTCCACTCAGGAGGGGCTGGGGCTGGGCGTGGGGGGACTCTGAGGACTGAGTCTCAGGCAAGTGTGGATGAGCTGCCCGGCCCCTGCTAACAACTCCCAACGCAGACATCCCTCTCCCCCATTAGTCAGCCAGCCTCCCTTCAAGCAGCATTTAGCTTTCCGCCTTACTAGGAGACTTGGTTTGGCTCTGTGTCCCAACCCCAAAATCTCACCTTGAATTGTAATCCCCACATGTCATGGGAGGGACTTGGTGGGAGGTGATTGGATCATGAGGGCGGATTTCCCCCATGCTGTTTTCATGATAGTGAGTTCTCAAGAGATCTGATGGTTTGAAAGTGTGGCACTTCCCCTCTCGCCCTCTCTCTCCTGTTCCACCATGGTAAGCCGTGAGTGCTTCCTCTTCGCCTTCCACCATGATTGTAAGTTTCCTGAGGCCTCCCAGTCACACTTCCTGTATAGCCTGCAGAACTGTGAGTCAATTAAACCTCTTGTCTTCATAAATTACCCAGTCTAAGGTAGTTCTTTATAGCAGTGTGAGAACAACTAACACACTATGTCTTTCTCTTTAAGGTAGAAGAGGTCATTTCTCCCATTTAAGCAAACAAACAAATCCCCTCTCTTGACCCGCCTCTCCTCTTCCTGCTTACAATGCAGCTCCTCGAAAGCGGTGCCTCTGCTCACTGTCATCAGTTTCTCTCCTCTGTCTCCTGACCAACTCCAGTCTGGCTTTTGCGCCCACCTCTCTAAGGAGACTGCTCTTGTGGAGGTCACAGTCGCCCCCCAGGTAGCTAAGTCCAATGGCCCAGTCCAGCCAGTCTCACTTGGCCCCTGGACAGTATGTAATGGAGCCAGTCACTCCTTGCTCTAGTGCTCTCTTTATCGCTGCCAGGACACCACGCTCTGGGCCCTGCTGCCTCCCGGGCTGCCCCTTCTCAGCTTCCATGCTGGCCCCCTTCTCTCGGCCCCCAACACTCCAGCATCCAGGGCTCACTGGGACCTCCTCTCTAGCCACACACACTCCTTGGTGCTCCCAGCCAGCCCCATCTGTACTCTGCCAGCTCCCCAGTCACATGGCCACTCTAGCCTCTCCTTGACTCCAGCACCTACTCCACAAGGCCACGTGGGTCCCAGGAGGCATCCCACTCTCCACATGGCCTCCACCAAAGCCCTGCCTTCCTTCCCAGCCTGCTCCTCCTCCCGCCCACTCCATCTTAGTGCATGGCAATTTCATCCATCTCCTTGTTCCAGCAGAGAACGCTGAAGCCATCCTTGACTTTCTGTCATCTTTCTCTCTCCTTAAATCCTTCCATAAACACCATGGCCACACTGCAAAGTTTACAAAGAATCCGACCCCTTCTTACCACTTCCATGACCACCACCCGCCCCAGGCCCATCATTCCCACCTGGATTACAGCACCAGCCTCCTAACTGGTCTCCCACTCTGCCCTCGCTCCCAGAGAGGAGTGAGCAGGTAGAAGCCCAGTGATCTCATTAGGACATAAATCAGGTCACGTCAATCCTCTTTCAAACCCTGCAATGGCTTGTCCCATTCTGCATAAAAGACTAAATCCTTACAAACTGCCCGCAAGGCCCACATGATCTGTACCACCTGCCCGTCGCTCCCCCACGACCCTATCTCCTGCCTACTGCTCTCTGCTTCAGCCACACTGGCCTCCTCGTTGCTCGCCAGGCTTGCCAGGCAGGAGCCCACCCCAGGGCCTTTGCACTGGCTGTGTGCTGTGCCTGGCATGCCCTTTCCTAGGTCTCCACATGGTTCTCTCTCTCTTACAGCCTTCAGGTGTTCGCTCTAGGATCGCCCTGAAATAGTTCGGATGTTTGTCCCCTCCAAATCTCATGCTGAAATGTGATCCCCAGTGTTGAAGGTGGGGCCTGGTGAGATGTGTTTGAGTCATGGGGGCAGATTCCTCATGAGTGGCTGGACGCCCTCCTCATGGTAATGAGTGAGTTCTCACTCTATTATGCTTTCCAGTCTGGGAATTTGTAACCCACTTGGCTGAGTCTCCTCCATCTCTAGCTCTGTCCCCAACAACTCAGCCTTGGCCCAACACCAACTCCTGCCAGTCCCAGGGAATGATGCACCCAGGTGTTTTGAGGGCTTAGTGGTTGGGCCAAAAGGGATCCCCATCTCAGTGATAAGGAAACCGAGGCCGAGGAGCTGGAGCAGCTTACCCAGAGGAAGGCGACTCCTGACTCCCTCTCAACAGATTTGATTGTTAAAAAGAGCCTGGCTCCTCCTCCTCTCTTTCCCCTGTCTCCCTCCCACCATGATGGGAAGCCTCCTGAAGCCCTCACCAAAAGCAGATGCGGGTGCCACGCTTCTCGCACAATCTGCAGAAGCGTGAGCCAAATAAGCCTCTTTTCTTTATGAATTACCCAGCCTCAGGTATTCCTTTATAGCAATGCAAACAGACTAGCACACACCTTCTCAGTGAGAACTTCTGACATAAAAGTGCAGCATTCCTGTCCTCCCAGCACTCCCAGTTTCCTCCAAGAGGCCTCCAGGCTCTGCCTTCTCCAGCCTCACAGTTAGGCCTTTTCTGGAGCCCACGGCTCTGACTGCCAGGCCACGCCACCATCCACTATACCTTATCTGCAAGGCCACTCACAGGACGGCTCCCCAGGGCAAGTCTGTCCCCCTCACTGAGCCCAACACCGGGCTGACTGGGCACACAGTCAGACTCTTCGTCGACGCTGTTGGTTTCCCAGTTGATGAGTGGGAAGCAGCACTGAGTGAAGGACCAATGGTTTGAACAACTGTGAGTTCCTCTAATGGGGGCACGGCCTGGCACATAAAGGGTGCTCCCAAATGTTGGCCTTTCTTATTTGCCCAAGGAGGGAGGCTTCCTCAGGTTCTCTTTGGGATGCAGAGGTGGGAAGACCTTTCACAGGCAGCCTGGAGAAGCCAGGAGGGGCCTGGGGCTGGGATATCATCTGGTCTAAGCAAAACGTCTCTGGAGCCAAATGGAAGGATTCAAACTCCAACTCTGTGTGACCCTGGGCAAGTCCTTAACCTCTCTGTGCCTCAGATGCCTCATCTGTAACGTGGGTTGCTTCAAAAATTAAATGCAAAATACTGGAACAGAGCTCGACAATTAATAAATGCTATATAAATATTAGCTGTGATTATGTTTTCACTATTATTGTTATTACTGCTGGTAGCACAGGCTGGGCGACTGGCATCTCCCCACACACCCCCAACCACCATGCAGCTGCCCTCCCTCTCTGAGCTCCCAGCCCCTGTGTGCAGCAGGCAGTAAATTTTTCCTCTCTCCTCATAAACCGGGCCTTCCTCCGCTCAGCGTCACCTGGCTGGCAGCGCTGTCAAAAAGACGGATGCCACAGCTGCCTTGTTTACGACTTTAATTCCCAAACCCTGTTCTTTGGGCTCCCCGGGAGGGCATGGGAGGAAAGGAGGAGGCGGGCGCTATCTTCCCGTAGGCTTGACAGCTGCAGAGATGCCCCTCTCAGTGACCCCAGCTCGATGGGGTTGGGGGGATCCATGGGCCATCTGCAAGCGCTTCCTGCAGATCAGCTCCCATCACTTCCCTGGAAGCCGTGAGGGAGGTAGCACTCTACTGGGGATGGAGCTCTTGGGAGAATGGGAGGGGATAATATAATTCCCATTGCACAGATGAGGAAATCGAGGCCCCCAGAGGTGAGGTAATGTGCCCAAGGCCACATGGCTAGGAATTGGCAGCACCAGGATTCACACCCAGGTCTGCAGGACTCTAATAGCCGTATGTTTGAGAAAGAATGAGTGCTCTACCATACCCCCAACCCTGACCCCTTCAGCACACGCCAGTTCAGCCTCCAGCTGCCAGCATGTGCCACCCTTCTGAGGCTTTCTTGGGTACAGGAGCCCTCTCTGCCCAGCCATTTGGCAGGTTGGAGGTGCCAAGGAATTAATGGCCTTCAGGAGCATCCCTCCACCAATGACTGATGGGGGCTGGCACACACATACCCCGGCTCCCTCTCGCTCTCTGTGGGATGACTAAGAGGCCTGTTCCTCTGTCCCAGGAGGATTAAGCTCCAATTGTTCACAGTGGCAACCAGCTTGATCTCACCCTCTTTATCTCTGCTTTCTCTCCTCTTTCCTGGAATCCCCTCCCAAATCAGCTACTTGCTATCAAATCCTCATTTTGGGGGAACTCCACTTCAGACAGCCTTGAAGGATGAATCAAATCTTTCCAAGTGTAAGATCCCAGGATGAGAGGGTCCTTCCCACCCTCTTGGGCGGTCACCAGGCCCATCCATCACCTGGGGTGGGAAGGAATGGATTTGGCAAAGCAAAGGACACAGGAGTGGCACCTGCTCTCTGTGAGACCTTGAGCAGGGCAGGCCTGTGGGACTGAAACAGACAGAGGCCAACTATGGAACGTGAGCACCCAGGAGAGCAGAGTAAGCTGATCCTGAAGAGCTGAGGGGAAAGTAAACTCTGGAGACAGAGTGGGGGCAGGTGGAGAATAGGTCTCACAGAGCATGCCTGGGCTGGCTGAGGGCAAGAGAGAGGGGCCCCGGAGGAATGGGAGGGAAAGACGGGAAGGGCAGGGGTCTTTGACAGCCAGGCTGCAAATCAGCTCTGACAGCTCTCTAGCTCTGTGATAGTCACAAGTTGCCTCGGTTTCCTCTTCCATAAAATGGGAGTTGCATCTGTGACCATCTATACTACCCACTTTCAGGATGGCACATTCTTTCCTCCGGGATCCTACAGCAGACAGACAGAATTGGTACCAACAGACTTGGACTATTAGATTACCCAATTGCCTGTCTAAATCCCAGCTCTCCCACTTCCTCTCTATATCAGCAATAACAATCATTTTATCAGCACCTTCTCAGCCAGCCTTCTCACACGCTTTATCTCCAAACCTCACAGCTCACTGAGGTGGCTGTTGCCTTCCCTGTTCTACTGACAGCAGCTGAGACTCAGAGAAGTTAGATAACTTGTCCAAGGTCACACAGCAGGGAGGAGGCAGAGTCAGACTCAGATCCAGGAGTGGGTCCTTCCCCTGCCCCTGCTCCCAGCTCTCTGTGGGTGTCACTCCAGTCCTCCTGGCCTAAGGCCTTCTCCCGTGGGACAGGCTCAGCTCAGGAGCAGGACCATGGGGAAACCAGAGCTGCCTGCCTCTCCCCCAGGGTGTCAGGTCCCACAGACATTCCCAGCAGCCCCCTCACCCACCCCTCACCTCACACAGAGATAGACTGAGAGGCTCACCGCGCCTGGCCTGGGGCCACACACGGACTCTGACCCTGCTGGAGCTCCCAATGCAGCAGGAAGGATTCAGGTCAGGTGAGACGTACCACGTCCACTAGAGCCTCTGCCCCTTTGCTCATGCCTCCTCACCTGCTTAGGGCACACACTGTCCTCCCTCCATCACCCACCCCTCCCTCCAAGCCAGAGGGTCCCAAACTTTGCTGCATAGTACAACCACCTGGGGCACTTCAAAAAATCCTCATGCTCAGGTTGCATCCAGTGCAAATTAAACCAGAATGTCTAGGGTAACTGAATTTTTAAAAGATCCCCAGGTGATTCAATGTGAACAAAGCTTGAAAACCACTGCTCCAGCACTAAATACACATTAAAATCACCTAGGGAGCTTTGTAAAAATCCACAGCCTAGGCCCCACCACTGAGGTTCTGATCTAGTTGGTCTGGGGGTGGCGCCCTGGTATGTGTTAAAAGCTCCCAGGTGACTCTAACTCACCTCCAGGCTTTACAGCCACCACTTACAGATCAGGAAGTGCCTCCATTAACGCTTCACTTCCTTCTGGAGACACCCTCTGGGCCAGCTCATCAATCCCGTTGCTCAGATGAGAAAGCAAAGGCCCAGAAAGGTTGCAGAGCTTGCCTCAGGCTCACGGCAAAGCTCTGTGCTCTTTTTTTATTTTTTTATTTTATTTTATTTTTTTTGAGACAGAATCTCACTCTGTCGCCCAGGCTGGAGTGCAGTGGCACAATCTTGGCTCACTGCAACCTCCACCTCCCAGGCTCAAGCGATTCTCGTACCTCAGCCTCCTGAGTAGCTGGGATTACAGGTGCCCACCACCACACCTGGCTAATTTTTGTATTTTTAGTAGAGATGGGGTTTCGCCATGTTGACCAGGCTGGTCTTGAACTCCTGACCTCAGATGATCCACCCGCCTCGGCCCCCCAAAGTGCTGGGATTACAGGCGTGAGCCGCCACACCCAGCCGAGCTCTGTGCTCTTTTGAACCCTGCTCCAGTCCTCCTTCCCCACCTGAGCTAACAATCAGACCAAACGCCTCCCTTAGGACTGCTGGAGAGGTTCATAAATCCTGCCCCAAGGACTAGAAGTCTGGACAGAGCCTATAGGAACTGACCAAAGCCTTCTCCCCTCCTGTCCCTCCCAGACAAAGAGGAGATTCCAGAAAGCCCTTCTCCTTGACAGCCCAGACCCCTCGACGGCCTAGACACTGGGTCCAGGAGGCCCCAGCTGTCCATCTTGCCACCACTTCCAGTCTTCCCACCCCATCCTCACCCCATCCATCCCCATCCTCACCCCTGATCTAGGTCTGCTGATCTAAATCAGGGTGCCCATACAATTTTCCATCCCACATGGGCACTTCCAAGAACCAAAGGGGATGCTCTCAATAATTACACCAGAACACGGGAGACAGGATGCATGGCCACCCCACACAGGAGGGCTCAGCCTCCACACCCAGGCATCTTTGCGCTTCTCACACCTCTATTGTGATTACTGCCTGATTCAGGCATTTGCTGAGCAGCCTCGGGCAAGTCACTTGGTCTCTCTGACTCTCCATATCCTCGTCTAGAGTGCAGGAATCTTAAGAGTTCCTAGAGTTGCTGTGAGAGTGAAATGTCTTTCACATTTTAAAGATGATGTCCGTAAAGTGTCTGAACACAGTAGATACATAGTAAATAGCAATATTTATGTTTAGCTTACCCAGGAATACATAAGCCCCACATACAGGCACACACACCCCTTCTCTCTCAGGAACACCAGCTCTCATACACATGCGAAGTCAAGTGTCACAGGTGTATACACACACGCTCACACACTGGGCACACTCGCATACCTGCACTCATTCTGCAGATCAGGTGGGTTTGGCTGTGAGCTTCTCTGGGTCCCCAGTGGTCCAGTGGCTGCACGTCCCTGTGGGCTCTGGCCACCAGAGGGCAGCATGCTCCCCACCCACCCTCATCACACTCCCTTCTCCCCTGGCCCTGGAGGAGCTGACTCCATGCGGCGCGTCCCCCGCCCTTTGACCGAACTGCACGATTAAGTCTGGGAGAATACAGGAGATAACTCATCATCTTCGATTAGGCACCACTCAGGCTGAGAGGCACCAGAGCACCCCAATGTTATTGAGGCTGGGTCCTGCCGCAGAGTGACCCAGACCCAGGACGCGCAAAGACCCCTGCCTGGATGTATCTGAAGTGGACACGCCATGATGGCTCCCTAGGGGGCGGGGAGCCTAGGGCTCAGACCCGGGAGCAAGTCATGCTCTACCGCCCTCTATCTATGGGAATTCAAGTGCCTCTACTCACCTCCTCTGAGCCTCCGTTCTCCCATCTGTAAAATGGACCGATCACTGCCCCTCCCCTGCGCGGCTTATCCCTCTCATGTGCGGGCTCAGATGTCACCTGCGCAAGCAGGCCGTCCCTGGCCACTTCACAGTTGCAGTTTCAATTCCCCTCACACTTTCCATTCTTTTTATTGTCTGTTTTGTTTCTTCTGCACATTTCTGTTCTGACATATTCTATCATTCACTCATCTTGTTGATTGTCTGTCTCCCCATTAGAATAAAAACTCCAAGTGCCGCTGGAATATCTTCACTGCTGTATATCTGCCAAGCTTAGAACCGGGCAAGGCACGGCCTAGGAGCCAAACTGGTGCTTGCTGAGTGACTGAGGGAACCCTGGAGGTTAGAGGTGGTTTCTGGAAATTGCCCAGCCTGGTGTGCGTCAAGACTGGAGGGGTCAGTGCCGTGCTGTGGGCTGGCCAGAGGCCTTGCCACTCCCAAGGATCTCAGGGCCACACCCCAAATCGGCTGTGGCCCCGCCCCTCCAGGCCCCGCCCAGGCCTCCCAACTCCACTCCAGGTACAGGCCCAACTCCACGTCCTGCCACCGCCGACAGACAAAGGGAGACTCTCGGCCTCAGGCGCCCAGGCTCGGCCCTCCCCGGCTCCTCCTAGAGCCCGCCCGGCCCTGCCCGGCCCGCGTGCTCACTGGTGCACTTCTTGACGTGGCTGCCCTTCTTGAGGGCGTGGCGGCTCAGCTTGCAGTGGAAGTTGTCCTCCCAGAACTCGGCAAACCAGATGTTGCGCCGGTTGTTGTCCAGCGTGCGGCTGGAGAAGTAGCGGTCGAAGCCTGGCAGGGAACCGGGACGTCAGGGCCTCACTGGCCTCCTTCCCACCAGCCCCAGCCCTTCCCGCCTCCCTCAGGATAAGAGATGGTCCAGGCGGAGGGAGAGAGACCGGGAGGAGCGCATCCTCTGATCCAGGAGAAAACAAAATGTGGAGCATTTCATTTCATTCAAAATGAAAAGAGCTGTATTAGGTCCCAGGGGGAGCGTGTGTAATCTACAACTGCTGCCTTTATGGAAGAGAAGCACACCGATGAGGATGTTTCCGCGGCCTTTAACCGCTGCAATGCTAACAGCGGGCTTTGAGAAGGGGCCGCCTGGGAGTCCTGAGATTACAGCACAGAGGCTGGTGGGGCTGCCCAACCCTGGGAGCACCTGAAGAGGAGACCAGGTCAGACAAGAAGGGAGGGGACTACCCCGGTCACACAGCAAGACCAGGACCTGGACCTTCTCCCTTCACATCCAGGGCGTCCCCGTCACTGACAGAGGCCACCTCCCTCCTCCACGTGCTCTGCATGGCTCACAGTTCTGCTCTCAGCCTGGGAAACCACGTCCTAGGGTGGGCAGGCTGGCGGTGAACAACCTCTCCTCCCAGACACCCCTCCTGCCATACTGACTGTTCCCGGCACTGTGGACTGAGCTGCTCTGTATGGGCCAGAGGCCTGAAAGCTCAGTGGGGCCCACGTGGAGCTTCCTGCCCATGGAAGCGTCCAAGTGGAAGCAAAATGACTGGCCACGTGGCAGGAGACGCACTGGCATCGAGCAGGAGGTTTGGCCTGCAGTAGGATTTCTCGGCCTCGGCACTGTGGACACTCTGGGTGGGATCATTACTGTGGGGGGCGTCCTATGCACCGTAGGATGCTGAGCAGCACCCTGACCTCTACCCACTGGATGCCAGCAGCAGCATCCCCCAATTGTGACAACCAAAAATGGCTCCAGAAATTGCCAAATGTCCCCTTGGGGGGCAAAATCATCCCCAGATGAGGACCATTGTTCTAAAAGCTTCTCTAATGTTCCTGAGAGAAAAGGTACTTGTCAGGCAAGTCCTGGATTCTGGTCCCAACTCTGCCACTCGCTGCACTGTGTGTGTCTCAAGCTCTCTGAGCCCTGCGTCTCCATCTACTAAATGTGGGGAAGAATGCATCACAGGGTTGTTGGGGAGGCTAAAGGAGATGTCTGTAAGGGTCCTGGCATTGGTAAGCACCATGGCAGTTATTGTTATGTTGTGTTTATTATGGCTGGGGGTGGTGTGGAAATTCTCGCTGTGTGTGTGGTGGGTGGGTGGGGGGGGGGGGTGTTGGATGTGTGATGGGGTAAGGGATGTGGGGATGGATGAGCCAGGAAGGCATGAGTCTGAGAGGGCCGGGGCTGGGCAGAGGTGGTTCTGGAGCCTGAGTCAGACATGGGGCAGGTATGGATGTGGGGGGACAGATGTGGTCTTTGCAGGGACAGGCATGGGCCTGGGGGATCACACTGGGCCTGTAGGCAGGCGTAGGCCCAGTGGGGCAGGTTTGGATGACAGGGTAGGCATGGGCCTATGGACAGGTATGGGCCAGGGCTAGAAGGAGTCATGGGCCAGGGAGCTCCCTCTGCCTCAGGATGAAGAGAGGACGCTGCTGTGTGACTTTGAGCAAGTCCCTCCCTTCATCAGGCCTCCGTGTCTTGGGAAGTGCCTTGGAGAGGCAGATGTCTGCGGTCCCTCCCAGCTCCATTAATGCTGGATTCTACTGAAGGGAGGGAGGGCAGGGAAGGAGAGGGCCCAGGGAGCCTTCTCCTCATGGTGAAGACTGCCAGGTCCCTGCCCATCAGGCCATTAACGGGAACATCACACCTCACTCTCTGTGAAGTTCTGGCCAGAGAAGTTCGTTCCTCCCCAGGTGACTGTGGGTTCTGCCCTGAGAGGAGGGGATTCAGGGCGAGGCAGGCCCAACCTCAGCACCATCCCAGGGCCCGCCAACCCCAGGCAGTCTCTGCAGGAAAGGCCTGTCCTGTAGCCCTGGCAGGGTGGCTCCCAGCCTCTTCCAGCAGTGGACTCTACACACACCTTCCACCCCAAAATTGTCTGAGAAGAAAGGAGGGAAGGTCTTGAATCTGGATTCAAATTCTGCTGTGTTGCGTGTGGCCTAAAAGACCTCCCAGTCCAGAACCTCAGAACATAAGAGGCTGTGGGCTGCCGGGCGTGGTGGCTCACGCCTATAATCCCAGCACTTTGGGAGGCCAAGGCAGGCGGATCACGAGGTCAGGAGATCAAGACCATCCTGGCTAACATGGTGAAACCCCGTCTCTACTAAAAATGCAAAAAATTAGCCAGGCATGGTGGTGGGCGCCTGTAGTCCCAGCTACTCGGGAGGCTGAGGCAAGAGAATGGTGTGAACCCGGGAGGCGGAGCTTGCAGTGAGCTGAGATCGTGCCACTGGACTCCAGCCTGGGCGACAGAGCGAGACTCCGTCTCAAAAAAAAAAAAAAAAAAAGAGGCTGTTGGCCAAAGAAGAGGAAAGGAGGGATATGGAAAGGGGAGGAGCAGGAGGAGAAGGAAGCCGAGGATGGACGGCAGGAGGAGCTGTCCAGGTGCCGACCACCTGCACCTGCCCGGCCTTACCTCGTACAGACATCCTCTTGGGGAGGATCGTGACAGCGCCCTCAGCCACCTCCTCCAGGTGCAGTACAGGTGCAATCTTGGAGCCCCAGCTGTCAGAGCCCATCCAGAAGAAATGGCCTGTCTGGTTGGCCCTCCGTGCTGCCTCCAGCACACGCCTGTAGGAACACACGCCAGCCCAGCCCAGCCGTGTCTGTCCACGCAACTGCCCCCACTCCTGGTCACACTTGCTTTGGGCCCACGTCCCTGACCCCCAGAAGCCCAGGGTCCACAACTGTCCCAGCACCCATGCTTTCACCCCCCAACCCGTGGATTCCCCCTACCCCCTGCCCCTACCTGCCCATAGACCCCTGGCTACTGCCTCATCCAACCTGCCTGTCCCTGGGCCCATGCCCACTGCAGGCCCAGTGTGATTCTCCAGGCCCACATCTGTCCCTGCAACGACCACACCTGTCCCCCCAGATCCACACCCGTCCCACATCTGACTCAGGCCCCAGAACCACCTCTGCCCAGCCCCGGTCCCCTGAGACGCACGCCTTCCTGTCTCATCCATCCCCACATTCCTTGCCCATTCTCACATGCATCCACCATCACACAACGGCCGCCCTCACCCCGCTGCACATGCTGCCTTCTGCCCGCAGGTCCCTCTTCATTCACCGCCCTCTGTGCCAAAATTCCAGGTCCTTCAGAGAGCTGCGCCCCACACCTTGAGTGGGAGTGGGTGATGGAGGGAGATGGGTGTGGAGCCAGCCGCCCAGTGCTCACACACAGCCCAGTCTGCCTTTGATGGTAATATAAATCAAACCAGGGACCCGAGAGCCCAGCCCGGGGCCGAGGAGCCCACAGCAAGTGCTCAGCTGGGACTTCATGGAGGCCTTTATTAAGTGGCCTTTCAAAGACATCTTGGAAGGGAAAAACAAGGAGGAATGAGCAGAATTCCCCTAACCCAGCTCCCACGAAGAGAGACTGAGGTAGGGAGGAGGCAAGGAACTTGCTCACAGCCACACAGCAAGTGAGAGGCTGTGATACTACAAACTGTCCAGGCCCTTCCGTCGGTGAGGACCAGGGCACAGACTCCAGGGCCTGGGGGTGGCTGCTAGGCCTGTGCAGGAGGCAGCCAGCTGGGGCTGGAGGGCCTAGGCTTCCAGGAAGAAACAAATGTTTGCAGGCCCCAGAGCTTTCACCTGAGCTGGCCTTGTCCATCTCATCCTACCCCATCCTCCTCCATCATCTCCCAACTCCTGAGGCTTTCCAGCCCCACTCACTGGTGTAGCCCCCCGCCCACAGCCTAGGTTACCACTAATGGCATGTAAGGCTGCTCTCAGAACCCACACCCACACCCTATTAATACCCGTCTGCATCCGGCCAGCCTGAGATGGCCAGAGCTCCCAACCATCCAGCCCTGCAGAGTCACCTGGATTTATTTTTACTTCTGTTTGCTTCTGAAAATGCATGTGGATTTCCAGAAATGGCCCCCGCCTCCTACCCCACTTCCCACAGCCTGCTCCGGAAGTCAGTCTAGCTCCCTTCCAGCCCTCCCTTAGGGGCCTCTTCGCTGGGACAAAAGGCCCAGTGCTTTCAGTCCCCCTCCCAGAATGTGGGTCCATCTGAGCGAAGGTGTCCTCAAAAACAGCGGGCCTGGAGTGAGCCGCATAGCTGGGTGGGGTGTGGGAGCCAAGTCTTGCCAGGCTTTGGGATGGGAGTAAGGGGCAGGAGTTGGGGAGCACGGCCTGGTGGCTCAGAAGCTTCCCCAGGAGCTGGCTGAGCGGTGGCCATCATAAATGTTCAGAGCCAGAACTCAGGGGACCTGCACGCCTCAAGGGACTGGGTGCCACCTCTGTGCAGCTCTGAGGGTGTCAGGATGGGGCTTGAGGGCCTCCCCTCCCTGGTCTTTCGCTGCCTGAGACACCACCATTGCAGCTGGTCCTTTTGGCTTTTGAGGCCGTGATATTCTTCCAGAAGCCCTCCTCCATCCCTCCAGGGACCCACGAATGGCCTGGGAGGGTATCTGTTGTGCAGCAACTCTGGAGTCCAGGTTAGAAAGTGAGAAACGGGGCCGGGCGCGGTGGCTCAAGCCTGTAATCCCAGCACTTTGGGAGGCCGAGACGGGCGGATCACGAGGTCAGGAGATCGAGACCATCCTGGCTAACACGGTGAAACCCCGTCTCTACTAAAAAGTACAAAAAACTAGCCGGGCGAGGTGGCGAGCGCCTGTAGTCCCAGCTACTCGGGAGGCTGAGCCAGGAGAATGGCGTAAACCCGGGAGGCGGAGCTTGCAGTGAGCAGAGATCCGGCCACCACACTCCAGCCTGGGTGACAGAGCGAGACTCCGTCTCAAAAAAAAAAAAAAGAAAGTGAGAAACGGCTTGGGAGCACTGGTGAGGAATAGGAGAAGCCACCTGGGAAGGACTGGGCACACAGAACAGCCTTGGCTGGTCCAGTGAGGGGGAGTCTGAGGGCACAGCAGGCTCTGCCAGCCCAGACCAGATATCTGAGGAGACCTGGCAGGGGCCACATCTGCTCTCACCCTCCTCTCTGAAGGAGAAGTGACCAGCAGGGACTAGAGGGCCCTACCAGATTCTAGGCAGGGCTGTATCGCCCCTCATCCTGGGGCTCCCTGAGGACAGGGCTGTGTCTTCCCTCAGCCTGGACTCTCTGAGCCTAAGCCAAGACTAGAACCAAACACAGCCCAGAGCTCTTCTCTGTACTCTGAGCTCACCACAGAAAGGAGGGAGGGGCTGAGAAGTGGCCCACATTTACTGGGCACCTATTTCATGTCAGACCTTACTCTAAGCCTTTTATGCACATTCCTGCATTGAATTCTCAAATGCTATCAGGCAGGTATCATTAACTCATTTGTGTTTTAGCAGCAGAGGGCCAGAGAGGTTAAGAAATTAACCTGAGGTCACACAGCGAGTAGGTGAGAGAACAGCATTAGAACCTAAGTGGTCTGGCCCCAAGCTCACGGCCTCAGCCCTCTGTTAAAGCACCCAGGTAGCCATCCCTAGCAGGTGGAACGGATGCAGGAAATGGAGGGAGGAGGGAAGGGGTGCCCCATAGCAGAAGCCTGCGTGCCAGCCTGTGGGTCTCCCTGCCCATATACACACTCACCCACACCCACCTCTCCGGATCCCAGGGTGGGGTCAGGCTCGCCTGGGAAGGTCTCCAGCAGGACAGGACCTGTGGCTCTGCCCACACCTGCATGGTTCCCGGTGCCCACCGTGCTGCCACCTGCCCTCACCTGATGTCATCCTCATTGGCGAAGATGATGACTGCCCTGGCGTTCGAAGTCTCCAGGAGGCGGCGGATGATCTTGTCAAACTCGCCTGCCTTGGGCTCCCGTGGTATCTTCACCGACTGGGCGATGCACACGCCCCCTGCAGGAGGGTACCAGTTAGTTGGGGTGGGCAGGGGAACCTGAATCTCCCCACCACTCTCCCAACACACATTGCAGGAGATGGGGGCTGGGTGCTGCCTAGGCTCCCCAGCCTGACTCCCAGCCCTGGGATCCCAGTCTCTGGATATGGGCTGTGCAGTCGGAACAGATTCAGTACCAATCTTGGCTCCACTTACCAGCTGGTGACCCCGGACATGTCACTTAAGTACTCTGAGCCTCAGTTTCCCCATACAGCAGCTAGAAGCAGGACAGCATCATGCTTAGGAGCTAGACTGCCTGGGTTCAAATCTCAGCTCTGCCACTTACTGCTGTGTGACCTTAGGTCACTTACTGGACCTCTCTGTGATGCACATACATCACCTATAAAGTGGAAATAATGGCATTACCTATTTCATAGAATCGTTATAAAATAAGTGAGGTAATGCATATAAAGACAACATCCGGTACCTAGTGTTTAGTAAATGTTGATTATTTTTATTGTAACCCCCTCATAATGTTTCTTGGAGGGTTAAAGCTGGAAATAGAGCCCACCCTGAGGCGTCAGTCCCTGCTACACCCATATCCACGTGCTTCTCAGGGCTCCTGTCCCTCGGTCCCATGCCCATCACCAGGCCCTTGGTAAGAGCAGCGCGCATGGCCACTGGCTGGAACCATCAGAAGAGGGTTAATACTTGATGTTGCCAGGATTCACGACCAGACTGGGTGGCCATCAGAGACCCTGGGAGCACTTTGTCCCAGCCAGTCCCCAGCCCCAGATGTGCCTCTCAAGTGCTGGCAGGGGACAGATGTTATTCATGTGTTTAAATCTCACCCGACCTCGTGGTACAGAGCATCTGTGGGCCATGCTTGTGTCAGCCACTGCCTTTGACAGATGAGGAAACTGAAGCTCAGAGAAGTGGCTTACCCAAAGCCACACAGTTACCTGCCCTACTGGAGTCCAGGAACTGGAGACCCCCAGAGAATAAGACCCCAGAAGCCCATGGTGGCAGTCAGTGGAAAAGCATGAAGGATTAATTTTGAAGCCAGTCCCGGTATCTAATGGCGGCTGCCCTCCTCTGGGTCCCACACAATGCCTCAAACCAAACATCTTGGCTGGGCACCCCGGGCTTCTAAATGACCTGCAGGTCCAGGCTGGGGTCACCTGAGCCTTCTACACAGACTTGCCCCAATACATCAGAAAATTCTGGGTGGAGCTGCCAGGGGCTCAGAGTGCAGGGGACATGACTACCACCAGCCCCACAGGGCAGTGCCAGCACCCAGCTCCACCCACGGAGGGGTCCCTACCCATGGGTAGGGAGATGGCTGCCAGGGAAGGCTACCCAAAGGCAGTGACACTGGGCTGAGTCCTTAGAGGATGCAAGTGGCCAGGCAGTAGGCATTCTGGAGAGTACGCTCTGGAAGAAGTGGCTGCTCTGTGCCAGGCACCCTGCTGGCCTGGGCCCACAGGACACAACACACACATGCATGCACACACACGCACATGTGCACACACACATACACACACACAGCTCCTTAGGGCTCTCCTAAGACACCAAGAAGTCCCAAGTGCTAGAGAAGGGCATGGTTACTACGAGCTCATGGGGAGGGGGAAGGAGCAAGGGTGCTTGGGCAGGACTGGGGTCCCTGTCAGTCTGGGGTCACAGAGGGAGCCAAGGGAGGCAGCTGCTGGCTGCACCACTGGCCGGGCTGGCTCTCAGCTCCCAACTAAACCCTCCATATGGTTTCTTTCCACTTAGAAAGTGGGCCAATTGCGACATTTCTCCCCCCATCTGGGGAGACAGATGGACAGAGGAAAAGGCTGGACTGGGAGGAGAGGGAAGGGAAGGATGAGCCACCTGGCTCCAGGAGCAGAGAGGAAGGCAGAAGAAGGGAGTTAATTGCTCTCAAACAGGGAGAAACTGTTAGGTTAAGTCCTATTTCTGAGTGATGCTCCTCTAAGAGGATCCATGTGATGGTCCTGCCTGGCACCTCAGGGCATATCTTGCAAGCTTCATTTTGCGGGTGAAGGAAGGATTAGGTGACCATGGCTCAGTCAGCAGGAGTGTGAGTGAGCCACAAGGTACTTGAGATGCTAATGCAGTCTGAGGAGGGTTTGATATTCTTCCAACTGCAAGAGATTCAGACCAGAGGGGAGTGCAGGGGAAGGGGGTGTACAGAGCTCCATAATACTAATGAACATTTATGGAGTGTCCAATGCATGGGAAATGCTATTCTGCAAATTTTACATGGATTCACTCATCTGAGGCCGGTGTAATCACCACATCTCCAATTTATAAATGAGGAAATTGAGGCACAGAGAGGTTAAGTAGCTTCTCCAAGATCATGAAGATAGTCAGGGGCAGAGCTGGAGTTTGAACTTGGGCCATCTGGCTCTAGCGGCCACCTTTCAGCCAGTCATGTAATGAAGGGACAGGACTGTGGAGTCGAGGGGGTTTGTGGGCCCTTGGGCAGGATGGGGCACGGCGCCCATCCTGGGGTGAGTGCCCACTGGTGTCGCTGCCCCCAGGATGAGATACCAAGTACCCAGGGGGTCCCTTTGTTTCACAGCCCTGTTGTCAGCATGTCTGCTCAGGGGAGTGGGTAAAGGAACTGGCTCACAAGTCAGGCCCTCTTCTGGGATGACACAAACTCCTGGCAGTGGCATAATCTCTGCCTCAACTGCTCTCTTGGTGCCTGCTGCAGCCAGAGACGGCCAGAGCGACCTGAGAGGCCACTGAGCATCCACTGCATGCCTGGTACCATGCGAGGCCCAGTCTCAAATCCTCACACATTAGCCAGTGCTAATATCCCCATCTCACAGATGAGGAAACTGAGGCTCAGATTGTGAAATAGCCTAACCAAGGTCACACAGCCAGTCAGCGGGACTGCAATCGGGGTCTGTATCCAGAGCCTCCCTCAGGTGGAGAGGCCCCCATTTCCTGCAGCCCCTCCCACTCCTAGACAGTTCCCTTTTCTTGCAAAGCAATGACTTCGCAGCAGCCACTGAGAATAAAGGGGCAGTGTTTCACGAGCCAGAGCCTCTTCTGCAGCCTCTGTTTAGGTGGGTTCGTGTACATGTGTGCACACATGTGTCCACACAGTCACAGAATGCACGCACTGGCACAGATCAATGTCCACCATCACCACGGCCCACCCTGTGCATTCCAGGCCACGCTGCTACAGACCCAAAGTCACACCAAGCCCACCAGCCATCCCTGTGCCCAGCCCCTGGGCCACATGGCTAACACTCCCACAGATGCATGTTTCAAACCTCTCCCCCAGGGAGGGGCATGCCTCCTCACCCTGTGCCCTTCCCCCAGTCTTTCTCATTGAATAAAATAAGAATCCATGGGTCCATACTGAGAGTAGATATAGTCAAATTAAAGCCACAAAGCCCTCAGGGAACAAGCCCGCTCCGTATCTCGGGGCAGAGACTGGGGCCCTCTACTCCTCAGGCTCCAGGCATAGGACCATATGGGGAGGGGGACACAGATGAAGAATGCTGGGTGTCCCCATGGCCTCCTTGGCTCTCCCAGGTTCCCCTTGGCAAGCCCCTGCCCAGCCTCCTGCCAGGACCCCAGCAGCCCAGGCTGCTGACAAACACCCGACTGCCACTTGCCAGCTGCAAGCTCTGCCATCCCGGCCAAGCTGGTGCCTCTGCTCGCCGGCCAGGGGCAAGAAGCCACAGCCACTTGCCAAGAAAATCTGAGCATATCAAGTCCGTAGGGACCTTGGAGACCTCCTGGCCCAAGCTGGATGGAGAGTGAGGAGATGGAGGCCAGAGAGGCCTTGCCCAGGGGCGCACAGTAGCAGGGGCAGAGCCACCTCCAGACGAGGCTCTCACCACTGCACTGGGAAGTTTGGGATCCAGGCCAGCGCCTGACTGCTTTCCAGCAGGAACCGCTGTCTCTCCCAGCTCTGTGCCTCCTCCCCAGCCCACCCAGGCTCCACACCTCCCCTTCTCCCTGGGCTGTCCCACCCATCAAAACTGACTTATGCTTGGCCCCATCCCTCGGGGCCCACCTTTACTACAGGGCAGCTGGACACCTGATCAAGGCGTGTCCATCGGAACCCTCTGCAGAACCACATGGCAGCGTCTAGTAAAGCTGAACGCGCTGGCTGCCTCCAAGCCAGTGCTTCCCCATCCACACTCGTCCCCAGGAAAACCCCCGCATGTGGGCATAGGAGACCCACACAAAGTCGCGCAACACAGCACTGCCTGAAACTGCAAAAAAATGGGAATAACCTAAATGTTTTATAACAGAAGAATGAATAAACTGTGGTGTGTTTGCCCAATGGCCTATTATGGAGTTAAGACGAATAAGAGTTCTCATGTGTCAGCATGATAAATCCTGAAATCGAAAAATTGATGGACAAAAGCAAGTTGCAGCAGAATCTGTCCCATTTATGTAAAATCTGAAGACCACGTATAATATTTATGAAGACACATATATATTTGCTCTACATATATGAGAAAAGGCTGCATGAGGGCAAGAGACTTTGTCCATTGTCTTCATCACACTCTGCCCGGTGCCTAGAACACTGTCTGGCACACAGTAGGTGCTCCAAAATATTTGTTGAGTGACTAAACAAGGATAGGAAGGGAACCTGCCACCTTTCAGAATCATGGTTACCTGGAGGGAGAAGAGAGGAACAGGACTGAAGAAGGTTCCAACTCAATCCACATTTTATTTCTTTAAAAAATAATCAGGATCAAGCAGATGTGGCAACATGGGACTACTCAGCAAATCTGGGCCACAGAACCCCAGCTGGACAAAACTTTTAGACATGGGTGACAGCAAGGGCGCTGCGGTCCTCATGTGGGGTCGCCTGACAGAGAACACAGCAGGGCACACCGGAGTCTCCCTGTGTTCATCTGTGAAATGGGCTGCAAGGCCGCGGCTGGCCCAAGGGCTTCCACAGGGAGGCTGCCTGCCTTCCTCCACCTTCCTCCACGCCCGCCTGCCTGGGGCTGCCTGCCTCTCTCCTCCCAGCCATGTGGTTCCTGAAATCCCATCTTCCCGTGAGAGCAGGCTCTCACCTGGCCAGCCCTCCAGTGGTGTGAGCTGGAACCCTCACCACCCCAGGCTTCAGGCATCCCCACGTGAACATGAACTAGAGACTTCGTGGGTGAAACTTGGTATCAGTTTCCTGTCGTATTTTTCAGTCTCTCCGTCCTTTCCATCTGTGGTCCGGTGACCTTTCCTGGTGGTCTCCAGGCTCAGCTGACATATCTGTGTCAATGTCCACCTCCAGCTGTACTTCCCAAGGTTAGGGTCAGGTCTGTGTCCTTTCTTCCTTTCTTCCTCTCTTCCTTCCTTCTTTCCCATCTTCCTTCCTCTCTCCCATCTTCCTTTCTCTCTCTCTTTCTCCTTCCTTCACTCCCTCCCTCCCTCCCTTCCTCTCTCCCTCCCTCCCTTCCTTTCTTCCTCCCTCCCTCCCTTTCTTCCTCCCTCCCTCTGTCCCTTCCTCCCTTCCTTCCTCTCTCCCTCCTTTCCTCCCTCCCTTTCTTCCTCCCTTCATCCCTTCTTCCCTCCCTTCCTCCTTCCTTCCAGTGCCCTGCTCAGTTCCTGGCACAGTCGGTCCCTAAGAAACGATATTGAGTAAGACTCCCTCAGGAGCTCTCAGTCTCGCTGGGGAAGCAAAATCAGAAGGAAGAGCCATCACCCTGAGCAGAAGCGCAAGGGGACAGTGCTCCGGGTCAGCCTGAGCAGGCAGGTGGCAGAGGAAGGGCCCCCTGGAGCCACACCCCCACTGCACGACCCCTAAGCACCATTCTTCAGCAGCCCACATTTATTGAGCATCTGCAGGAACATCTTCAGGGAAGTACAGGCCCCTCACATCACCTGCCTGCCTGCTGCCACCACTTTCCCTTCGTGGAGCCCACAGATGTGTACTGAGTGTCTCCTATATGCTGGGCATGGTGTGAGACACTGGGATGCAGCCCTGCAGAGGACAGAGCCCTGACGCCATGCAGCTTGCGTCCCAGGGTGGGAAGGAACCGTAAACATCCTGGAATCGGTGCAGAGGACAGCAGCAGCATGACGTGCTGGATGGAGACAGGGGGCTGCATCCCCTCAGTCCACCTGGATTCGCCCTGGAGAACAGGGAGGCTTGGGCTGGGCCATGCAACTGGAGAGGCAGAGGCTAGATCTGAACTCAGGTCTGACTGTTCTCTAGGAGCTGCTGCCTTGCCTGAGACCCCAGGAATTGAGAACACTTTGGAACTTGTAAATCCCACTTACCTTCAAGTGAGGTGGGATGTGCTGCTAAATGAATTCACACGTCTGTCCTGCACCACCTGGGATTGTCCGAGCCTGAGGTGAGCTTAGGTTTACAGGAGGTCTGACCGTGGCAGGACCCTCTGAGCCCCCACTGTGCCCGGGACGCTCTCCTTGCAGCCCTTCCCCATCCTCCCTGGCATGGCTCTCCCCACCCCACCTGTCTCAAAAAGTCCTCCCATCATCCTGCAAGGCCACCCCTCAAACAACCTCCAGATCCCCTGCCTTCAAGGACCCACCCCTGCCCGCCACTTGTGGGATGTGCCCACTGGTGCAGCCAGCCTGGGCGGGCTGAAAAGAAAAGGCCTCCCGTGAGAGGAGCCAGCTTGTGCCTCCCCCACTCCCTGCTGTGGGGAGACAGTCAGGGGTCCCCCAGGCTATCACGGTGGACGCTCGGCTCCAGACAAGGAAGGAGAAAAATCCTCCTCCAGAGCCCTGAGCCAGCTCCCTCTGGTCTCCAGGCCTGGCCTCTCGGGGCCCAGCCAGCCGGCCCTGAGGCCAGCAGAGACATAGGCACATCCTCGCTTTCTCTTTTCCTTAAAAAAAAATTTTTTTTAATTTAAAAAGAGAGGAAAACAATGAAAAGATAAACCCTAGGAATTCAAGTGGAAAAATCTACATTATGGCAAAATGTGAAGGCAGCAATTTCCAGCGGGGTAGGGGGTAGGGAGTTACACACAGAGACGGGGGCAGGACAGCAGGTTCCCCCGGCTCCCGTAGGGGAGGACAGAGGGGATGACAGAGGCTGGAAGCTACCCCTGGACCCTCATGGGCGTACACACACACACACACACACACACACACACACACACAGCTCCTCCCTTCTGACTCCCAAAGCCAGGCCCTTCCCCAAACCAGTTCTCAGGAAGGGGACCAGAAATAGCTGCTCAGAGGGCTTGGTGGCTGGTGACTGCTACTTTTGTTTTCAGCTGGGAGCGAAGCCTGAATGTAAATAATGGAGCCCAGGCAGCAGTTCTATGGCCAGAGGGGGTTTCAAGGTAAGAAGGACACCAGGCCCCAGCAAAGGCCCTCCCCATGCGGCTGCTGGCGAGTGAGCTGGGTGGGAGACACATGAGGGCTGGGCTGGCTCCGGCTGGGTCTGGGACTGTACAGAGGGCCAGGCCTGGTTCCTGTCACCTGTCACTCCCACCTGTCTGCTCCTGCTTGTGACACCGCTCCCCAGCTCATCAGTCTCCAGCCGCCCAACACACTCCCAGCTTTACAACCCTTGGTGGCCCCCTGTGTGTGTGTGTGTGTGTGTGTGTGTGTGTGACCCTAAGCGCCTGCATCTCCTCCCAGGAGGGTCTCCCTGATGTACCCAGTGAACTTGGGTTTACTGCAACATCCAGGACCACCCCAGTCCCCACCAGGATCCACCCATCTGGCCACGTCTGTGCCCCCAACAGGCCTCTGCACATGCTGCTCCCTCAGCCAGGAGCGCCCCCACCTCAGCTGCTCAGCCACCCTCTGGCTCCCTACCCAGTTCTTCCCTGGTTGGGCTGCATTTCTCTTCCTGGGGCCTGTCTTTCTGCTCGGGGCCTTACGGAGCCCAGGACCCGTGCAGGGCCTGCCCAGGACAGCGGTAATCCACATTTGCTGGACGAATGGAGAACTGAGTTCCTGACTGACAGGTTTTTGAGGGGACAGCTTGGCAGGAGCTGCCAGCATGGGCGTGAGGGCAGAGGCTCTGTAAGAGTTGGAGGTGGGCACCTGCACCTGTTCACACGCTCCCATCCCCTCGGTGACCTCCCCTCTGAGCTGCCACCTCCTTACATGCTCAGGCACTGGACACCCCATTTGAGCCTGGCATCTACTTTGCTCTGGTCCACAGTGATACTCCGTGCTTAGCGTCCACACGCGTGGGGTGGGTACCCACATGCACCTGGACGTCTCCCTCTGTCCTGCCTTCTGCTGGGATTTTACTTTCTCCACCAAGACATCAATTCCTTACCGTGAGTGCTTGGGAAATCAGCCTGCAAAGGATGAGCAAGTGAAGAAAACTGCACGCTGGCTATGCAAAGGGACCGGGTCACAAGAGCCCTGCCTGAAGACAGGTGACAGTTGATGGTTTAAACTTCACCTGATAGGGCTAGTGTGAGGGCCCAGTGTAGTGGTGTTTGTGCAGGTCTGCCCCCAGGAGTCAACGCCTCTGGGGAGGGAGCAAGGCCTAGGGGGGTGGGGCTGCTGAGGCAGGACGGCAGGAGCTCGGAGGACAGGGGCCCCATCACTCAGTCAGGCCAGGACCCAGGACCCAGGGCTGGAGAGGTCCATAGAGGCGGGGACCAGGGCACCAGGATTGTCCAAGGCAGCACACACATCCTTTCCCTCCTGAAGGCTCTCAACAGCCCCACCACACCCCAGCCACACACACACACGGCAGTGCACCACCACGAGCTCACAAAGTCTCACGGTCACACACGCTCACCAGGGACACAGCTCCCATCACACTTATGGACCCAGTAAGAACCTCGTACAGCCTCACAGCCACAAAGACGGGCACAGGGCCACGTGCACATACTGACACAGTCACAGATCCCATAGTCCCACAGCCACACAGGCTCACCCAGTCACCACATAGCCTCGCACAAACACACACACCACACCCAATCCCATCACATCCTCCACATACACACCCACAAACCTGGGCACACAAGTCACGTAAATCCCCAACCTGACACATTTGCACCCAATTATAACTTCAGACAACCCCTAGCCACACACAGACACACACCTACACATCACCACACAGATACACACCACATACATCACCACACAGATACACACCACACACTCACATCACCACACAGATACACACCACACACACATCACCACAGAGATACACACCACACACACATCACCACAGAGATACACACCACACACACACATCACCACAGAGATACACACCACACACACATCACCACAGAGATACACACCACACACACACATCACCACAGAGATACACACCACACACACATCACCACAGAGATACACACCACACACACACATCACCACAGATACACACCACACACACACCTATACATCACCATACAGATACACACCACACACACACACCATCACCACACACCACACAGATATATACCACACACACACATCACCACACAGATACACACCACACAAACACCCATACATCGCCACACACACACCATACACCACACAGATACACACCACACACACATATCACCACATAGATATACATCACAGACACACACACACATCACCACAGATACACACCATACACACCCACACATCACCACACAAATACACACCACACACACCCACAATAACCACATACCACCACACAGATACAAACCCACAAATCACCACACAGATACACACCCCACACAGACACATACCCACACATCACCACACAGATACACACCACACACACACATTGCCACACAGATAGGCATACACCCACATCACCACACAGCTACATACCACACACATACACCACCACATATCGCCACACAGATACATACCACACACACCCCCCCCACATCACCACACAGACACACACACACACACATCATCAGATACACACCACACACATGTCACCACACAGATACACACCACACACACCCATACATCAGCAGATACACATCACACACACGTCACCACACAGATACATACCACACACAGACACACACCCACACTTCACCAGATTCACACCCCCACGCATCACCACACAGATACACCACACATCACTCCACACAGATACACACACATCACTACACACCACACAGACACACCCACACATCACTCCCCACAGATACACACACAGTCACATACACACCACAGACACACACACTATCATACCACATGCAGAAACATCCACACGTCACCATACACAGTCAGATACGCACCACACACAGATACACATAACCCCACACAGAGTCACAGATACACCACACACAGACACAGGTCACCCTGGACAGTCACATACAACAACCCTGCCTGACCCGGCCAACCCTGCTCCATCAAGCACAAGCAGGCAGTGCCCACCACCACGCGTCTGCACCCCCACCCTCACACCGCCTGGCGGCTCTCACATGGTCACCGCACGTGCACAAAGCACCCCTCCAGCCCATCTCTTCTTTTTTTTTTTTTTTTTTTTTTTTTTTGCCGGAGGCTTCCTCTGTCACCCCGGCTGGAGTGCAGTGGCCGGATCTCAGCTCACTGCAAGCTCCGCCTCCCGGGTTCACGCCATTCTCTGGCCTCAGCCTCCCAAGTAGCTGGGACTACAGGCGCCCGCCACCTCGCCCGGCTAGTTTTTCTGTATTTAATAGAGACGGGGTTTCACCGTGTTTGCCAGGATGGTCTCGATCTCCTGACCTCGTGATCCGCCCGTCTCGGCCTCCCAAAGTGCTGGGATTACAGGCTTGAGCCACCACGCCCG